>NC_083761.1:72382054-72682054 GCF_963514075.1 Conger conger
CTGCTGGCACTGGAGCGGAGAGAGGGCGCAGGCCTGGGAGTGAGCACTGTGTCATCCCCTGTGACAGAGACACAGTCATTCAGAGTGACAGTCATTTTCTACTTCTTACACCCGCACACAGACAGCCATACAACACACAACACCCAGACAGCTATGATGCAGAATCGCTGAGGATTTCCCGGCTGAGTGTTTCAGTCTTTCTAGGTGATAGCTCAGGATTTCAATGTTTTCTCTTTGTTGTTTTTATGTCTATTGCTTTTCTTAGTACATTTTGGTTTTGTGCGTCACAGCGCCTGTGCTATCAGTAATATGTCCTTGATATATATATATACATATATATACATATATATATAGCCTCTGAATAGCATGCCTGTGTGAACAGCTCCAGGCATGCTAACATGATCAACAGGAACTGAGATCATGCGATAAGATGCAACATAACCACATTATTAAAATCTAAAAGTGGAAGCAGTGAGGTTGCATACCTTTAGAAATATCATGAAAAGATATGGGTGGAAGGTCACTCTCCAAGCCAGCAATGGATGTCACCTCCCAGTCCGTCAAGTCAGGGCTACGGAACAAAGAAAGGACACAATGACATTTTTAAAACCAAAAAAACATTACAGTTTTTTACAATCGTTTTCACACTTGTCTCAATACCATGTCCACTTTTTCAAAACTCTTCACACAGTGTGCTTTTGAAACACGCACTTGAGCACATCAGTTAACCTTTGGTGCAAAATGCACTTCAACCACCAAAACACTTAATATTTAACCCAAAAGTGACTCATGCTGCCATAACTATAGCATATGCTTTCCCCATAAGACTACTTTGTCACTCAATGTTCAATGAACTGCAAAACACTAACAACATGGAGCATTGCTAAATACATATATTATGTGTTTCCCTTTCCTCTATTTTTGCATCCACAAATATTTCAAGCCAAGCAGCTAAAGAAACTTTTGATCTGTTGGTTTGCCTCTAATAATAGATGTCGTGACTGAGTGTGGGAAATTTACAGTAAACTGTAAATGAATGAATGTTTTACTATATTGGAAACCCAGAATAACAATTTTTACTGCGTAATGTAAAACAATATATGATAAAGAAACAAATCACAAAAGCAACAGTATTCTTCAGAGGGTTTACAGTATTTTGACGTTTGTTCTCACAGTGCAATATACTGTAATTCAGAAAAGAAAAATACAATACAATCAATTACTCAAAATACATTACAATCAATAACATACATACCAAATAGCAATATTTCCACTATATACAGTAATTCGCACATATATTGTCTGCCTATCAGTATCAGAAGTCTACTGTTGGCCTGGCCCATCCATCCTGTCCTCTGCATTTGGCTATAGATTTTCATCAACATCACTCCGAATGTTATCTCTTGCTATACACCGAGGAAAACATCTTTTTGCGTGCCTTATCCAGCCCTGGATGTGTTCCACTGTTATGTCATACACCCAGCAGCCATTGCATCTGTTCATGTGGGTGGTGGTCCTAAACCTTCACATATACCTTCATAAACTTCATATTGGTACCTGAGTTTCTTGACACCCTCAGAGTTCCTGTCAAAGGGGACAGTGTACAACTGTTTCATCCTGATCTGATGTTTCTGTAACACTCTTGAAATGGTTGTAGTGCTTACACTGTCAATGTTTGGAAATATGTTCTTGTCTGTGATTATGTTGTTGCGTATTTCTCTTAGCCTGATGCTGTTGTTGACAATGACCATCCCAACTATTGTATCCTCCTGTTGAGGTGTAAACATTCTTCCCCTTCCCCCTGTGTGACTGTGTGAGGTAACCGCTGGGTCCTGTAGTGAGTCAAAGACAAATGTGCACTGATACAGCTGCTTTTTCTGGAGACTTCTCAAATCACAGTACTGCTGTAATATACACATCAATTGAACTCCTTCAGTCAGATTGCTGTAAATACTGTATAGTACTTGTTGGTTTGCTTGAAAATCCTCACTATTGAAGCGACTGTGGATCTAGGCAAGTTTGGTTGAACCCTCAACCTGATTCCCTCAGGGACAGACCATGATTTACCACATGATCAATGACTGTGGCTCTGATTTCACCAGACACAACTGTTCTTGCTCTTCCACGATGTCTTCTTCCTCTACCTCTGGCTGCATCCGTTTTCCCCACCAAGGCTAAAGAATGCAAATGCCAATCCAAAGGTGGCCCCTTTTGTATATGTGGTAACGGGGCACAAACAACAAACACCTGGGTAGGTTGTTCACTGAAATGACAGCCAGGTGTTTCAACAGTACATATACAGCAGTAATAGTGGAAAAATCTCTTCAGTGACAACTACATCTATATTTACCCTATATACATGCACATTTCAATGCAAGTATGATCACTTTTGTATAGATGGTAACAAGGCTGCAAACAAAAAAAATGAATAAACTGAATAAACTTTCTGCTCAAATCAGAATGATCTGTCTTACGTATTTCAAGCATATAGTTTCATTTTTCTGCCAAAATGCAGCATATTTCCTTCCACAATGATCAGAATTGTATTGGGTTTTGAACTGAAAGTTAACTGTTTTGAACAGAGTATCTAAATGTCTGCAAAATTTGCTGTATTTGTACAAACATTTGCTGGTAGTGAACACTGACTGAGAGAGGTATTCATGAATTTTGGAAGAAGTGGTGATTGAATGCCTTTAGTATGAAAGCAATGCAAAAATATCCACAGTTTAGTTCACATAGTCTAATGATATGGTGAATGTGTTAAGTGTTTTGAAAAAGTGGACATGGTATTGAGACAAGAGTCAAAACGATTGTAAAAAACTGTAAATCAATTTCCTTCTTCACATGACTGCGTTCACAACCCCATGTCCCGGATGACACCCGACCCCAGCAGTGCCTGTAGTATTCTGCACCTTTCCCAAAAACCTGGCCCCTCACTGTAACACTGGCCCGAACGGTCCCCTTGTTGGCCCGTTCTCACCTGTCAGCGCGAAGCTGCAGTTCCTCCTGCCGCCTGCGGAGGGACTCGGGCCCCGGGGGCTCCGCGCAGTGAGACCGGAAACTGCTGAAGCCTTCTTCACAGCTCTGGGCACATGGGAGAACAGCAGAGGTGTGCAAACGTCCTGCCATGTACTGTATTGGTTACACCCGCCTGCCAATTTCACTCATTACTTCCTACCTCCTGGCTGAACAATTGTGCTGATTAACAAATCCAGGTGATTGGAACAAAATCTTGGGGAGGACTGGATTTTGCACCTCTGGGAAACAGAGCATCCCTGATAACTACCCTGCTGTAAAATCCAGCTATGCCAGCTTGACCAGCTTGAAAAATGAGCTGGTCAAGCTGACCATAACCTGGTCATGCTGGGGTATGAGCTGGTCAACCATCATGGCCAAGCTGGTCATGGCTACACCAGGATTAGAACCACCGACCTTGTGTATCCCAGTCATTTACCTTATCCACAACGCTACAGGTATCAGCTGGTCAACCAGCTAGTGCTTTTAGCTTGGCTGAGCTGGTAGTTGGTCAACCAGCTACAAGCTGTTTCAAAACATGACTTGAGCTGGTCAAACCATGTCAAGCTGGGAGTTGGTCTGAACTGGTCAACCAGCTACCAGTAGTTTCAAAGCCTAGCTCAAGCTGTTTGTTTTCAGCAGTGTATAACAGCTGACTCCAGCAGCAGTAACATCCCGATAGACAGACACACGCATGGGAACCGAGTCGGGTGCAGAAAGTGTTCAGCAGTTCTGTACTGACCTCGGTGTTGGAGTCCGGGTCTCTGACGTTTTTAGGACACACGGCCTCCATGCGGCGGAGTCTGGGCCGCTGGCGCGGCTGAGGGGGGCTGGACGGGGGGCAGTCACTGCCGGATTCCCAGCTGTACATTCTGTCCTGTACCAGGGAGAGCAGGACATGGAGAAATGTCTTTACTCGTGGAAAGCCAAGAGGAGCTCCAGCAATCGCCGAGTATATCGGTGACTGGGGCATATTTTCCGGCTATACTTCCGAAATTCCCGGCGGGAGTAGGATCCACCAATCCATGTCAGTGTTGCGCATGCGTCGTGTCTTCGATTGGTGGAGCTCTTCTCTGAATAGCATGAGTGAATATTACCTCATGGCTGTCTTACCCTCATTTTATCATCCCTGCTCTGTACACATAAACCACCCCATTCCATAAACACTCCACGGCCTCTATCAGTGCAGGTACCGTTCTACGCACAACAGACGGGCATACTCACCCTGGGGTTGCCCTGCAGGGGCCTCTGGGCGCCCTGGGCCCTGAGGCTGAAGAGCTTCTCCTGCAGCTCCACCACGTGCGCCCGCAGGGTGTCCTTCTCCGACAGGCTGCAGGCGATCTGGGCCTGGGCCTCGTCCCGCAGCAGGTAGGCCTGGGACAGGCAGACATGCACAGGGCTGAGTTACATCACATCACATTACATTACATTACATCACATCACATCACATTACATTACATCACATCACATCACATCACATCACATCACATCACATTACATTATAGGCTTTTGGCAGACACTCTTATCCAGTGCGACGTACAACAAAGTGCATACCCACAACCAGGGACAGGTGCACTGAAAGACCCATTACATTACATTAATGGCATTTGGCAGATTCTCTTATCCAAAGCGGCGTACAGTTGATTAGACTAAGCAGGAGACAATCCTCCCCTGGAGCAATGCTGGGTTAAGGGCCTTGCTGAAGGGCCCAACGGCTGTGCAGGCTACACAATAAGGTCGGTGGGATTGAACTACACTACGAACCGCTATGCTACAGGCCGCCCTGTGGGAAGTATAGTTCCAAGTGCTAGTAATGACCATGAAGATAAGGATTCGGGCCTTGTAGATTACTCTGACGACAGGGATTGTATGGCAACGGGCAGGGCGTGCAACAGACCTGGTCTCTCTCCGCCTGCAGCTCCCTCAGCTGGCTCTGAATGACAGTGCTCTTCTGTTGGTACATCTCACAGTCCAGAGACAGCTTCTTCACCTGCAGCTCCATGGCCTCCTTCTCCTCCAGGAGCTAGAGACGCACACAGGCAAACGCGCAGAGTGAGCCCCTGAGAGGGCCATACAGAAACGGTGCAATGACCGGAGAACATTCAGAGCACACACGTGGGCACGACTGCAGAAAAGCAGGGACAAGGCTCATATACAAGCACACACACACACACACACACACACACACACACACACACACACACACAGATAAAGCCGGCTCATTCTATTTCAGACAGCGATTTCGCGCTGCCGTTACCGGTCCCCTCTCCCGGGCCAGTTTCAGGGACAAGGCTCACACACACACACACACACACACACACACACACAAGCACACACACACACACACACACACACACACACACACACACACACACACACACGCACACACACGCACACAAACACACACGCACACACACACACACGCACACACACACACACACACACACACACACGCACACAGACAGTTGTGAGCGGTGTTCGACAGACAGAGCAGGTGATTTTGCGCTGTCGTTACCGGTCCGCTCTCCCAGGCCAGTTTCAGGGACAAGGCTCCTTCACAAGCACACACACACACACACACAAGCACACACACACACACGCACATGCGCACACACACACACACACGCACACACAGACAGTTGTGAGAGGTGTTTGACAGACGGAGCCGGTGATTTCAGGCTGCCGTTACCTGTCCCCTCTCCCGCGCCAGTTTCTCGCTCTCCTCCCTCAGGCAGCAGATCTGCTCCAGCAGCTCTGTGCGGCCATCCCGGGCTTCCTCCAGGTCCTGCACCAGGATGTCCTCCCGGGCCTGGGCCCCGCAACACAGAGAGACAGTCAGGGACCTGCACACTCACAACTGAAGCCCTCCTGGGCCCTGCTGCTGGCTAGGGGTACAATTGATGTATCTATAGGGTACTGCCCCAGTGTCTTTTTAGGCACTTTCTGTACCTTTATTTCTGAGCGTTCTACAAAGCAGGATTACTGAGTTAGCCAGATAACTGCACAGAGAAAACCCGGAACTGCTCTTTTTACTTCAGTCCATGTTCCAGGTTTGGGGGAGTTTGGGTTGTGTGTGTGTGTGTATGTGTGTGGCTACATGTGTGTGGGTGCATGTGTCTGGGTATGGGTGTGTGTTGGTGCATGTGTGTGTCTGGGTACGTGTGTGTTGGTGCATGTGTGTGTCTGGGTACGTGTGTGTTGGTGCGTGTGTATGTGGGTGTGTGTGTGCATGTGTGTGTGTGGGTATGTGTGTGTGTGTGTGTTGGGAATGTGTGTGGGAGTGCGTGTGTGTGTGTTGGGAATGTGTGTGGGAGTGCGTGTGTGTGTGTTGGGAACAAGCGTGTGTGTACGGGATGGAGCGTGTGTGTGTGTGTTGGGAGTGTGTGTGTACGGGATGGAGCGTGTGTGTGTGTGTGTTGGGAGCGTGTGTGTGTGTGTGTTGGGAGCGTGTGTGTACAGGGTGGAGCTCTCACCGGGGTGAACTTCTCGGCCTGCAGCAGCCTCCTGCGCAGAGTGCACACCTCCTCCTTCAGCTGCTGCACCTCGCTGGGGGAGCTGCACTTCAGCGACTGCTCCCTCTGGAAGTCCGTCTCTGTCTGGGCCTTGCGCAGCTCAAACTGCAGCTGGTACATCTGCCAACAGCCAGGGGCAGAGAGGCAGAGTCAGCACACTGCCACCACTGAGCATGCCCTGTCACTGACCGGGGCACAATGATCATAAAAAAGCCCCAGCTGATTAAACGTATTTAGTCTTGTAATAAGACTTGTTTTTGCATCGCAAACTTGGCTGGAATGGCAGACGTGCAGCCTTCATCAGGGTTTTTGACACACAGAACATGCCGGAAATCCCGACGAAGGCTGTATCTCTACACATGGTATGGTTTTATCAATAACAAGTGACTTTTTTCAGCTCCATTTCAAGTTCAGCCGTGTGTTTCTCTCCTCAGCGCTGCTGCTCCCTCTTCCGTCGCTACTTTAGGAAAGTGACAGCAGAGCCCCCCTGACCGCCCCGCCCCGCCCCGCCCCGGCCCCGGCCCCCGCCCTGACCTGCAGCTGCAGGTCTCGGCAGCGGATGTTGAGGGCGGAGTTCTCCTCCACGGCGGAGGTGTAGCGCACGTGCAGGTCGCACTTCTCGTCCTTCAGCTTGAGCACGTCGCGGTGCAGGCCCGCCATGTGACTGCGCAGCCGCACGTGCTCCGTCTGCAGCTGCTGCAGCGTGTCGGCGCGCTGCTGCGCCTGGCTCAGCTCCCCCTGCAGCGCGCCGCAGCGCCCCCCCGCGGCCTCCGCCTCCCGCCGCGCCTGCTGCAGCTCCTGCTGCATGCTGGTCACCGCCCGCACCAGGTACTCCGTCAGCTCCGAGCCCTTAATCAGCCCTGAGGGGCAGCGGGGAGGGAGAGCGCAAGGGTCAGAGGGGGGGCGGGAGACCACCACCGCGGCCTCTGTAATACACGTTGCGAGCGAGAGGTGGAAAGCCCAGGGCTCTGAAAGTAAAAGTCCCGCCCTGTGTTTCTTCCAGTCATGAACTCCAGCCGGCTCATTTCACCCATCAGTTCTACCTGCTGAGGAATTGTGCTAATTAACAAATCCAGGTGGTTGGAAATACTGGAGAGGACTTTCTGCCTGGATTTTACACCTCTGTTTATGATCAGCAACTCAAGGGCTGAGAACTGCTGGCTTTCCACCCTATATTTACCTGGAAGTCAGGTGTGAAGACAGTCTGGCTAATCACTAGCACTGATTACTCAAAAAAAACTAAGGCTGGATTTGAATTTGGAGGTCAGAGTTCATGATCCCTGTTCTGGCAGACAAATTGTGCCAAGCAGCAAATCCCGGTGATTGGACCAAAATACTGGGGAGGACTTTTACTCTCTGAAGCTGTTTTTTCCACCTCTGTTTAGACGAGTGAGAGCTGGTCCCCAGGCCCTGCTGGGTGACTCACCGCAGAAGCGCGAGGGCTCTGTGATGGGCTTGCGGCCGGTGATGTGGGTGTAGAGCTCCGGGTAGTGGATCATCACGCTCTCCAGCAGGGCCATGGCTCCGTTGCACCCTTGGGTCCGCAGGATGTCCAGCATGTGGCCTAGCGGAGAGACTCGCGGCTCAGCCTCAGGCAGAACACAGCTCGCTCCAGGGAGGGCCGCCAAGAAAAACGCGTGGGACTGTCCCTCCTGAAGGGCGGCCATCGGGCGTCAACCACACTCTACTCTAGGGCCACTCCCCGTGTTATCTGATAGCTAGCATACCGTAACGGATAGGAACACTGCAAAAAACGTTTGTCAATCTCAACAAGTATCATTCATTCATCCATTATTTTAACCCGCTTATCCTGAACAGTGTCGTAGGGGGGCTGGAGCCTATCCCAGCATACATTGGGCGAAAAGCAGTAATACACCCTGGACAGGTCGCCAGTCCATCACAGGGCACACACACCATTCACTCACTCACTCATACCTATGGGCAATTTAGACTCTCCTGCATGTCTTTGGACTGTGGGGAGAACATACAAACTCCGCACAGAGAGGCCCAGGCCGACCGGGATTCGAACCCAGGACCTCCTTGCTGTGAGGCGGCAGTGCTACCCACTGCACCATCCGTGCCACCTCAACAAGTATTTCAGTCTTATATTTAGACTTACATTCTTACTTCTATTACCTGTTTGCTAAATAAGACAAACATATTGCCAATGAGGTGAGCCAGTTTTACTCATTTCAAGATTTGCTAATGGGGTAAGAAAATGTCACTTGTCCCCATCCCTCTCTCACTAGTTCTCATGGAGCGGTTGTGTATGTGTATATGATCCCCATCCCTCTCTCACTAGTTCTCATGGAGCGGTTGTGTATGTGTATATGATCCCCATCCCTCTCTCACTAGTTCTCATGGAGCGGTTGGGGAACTTCATGCAGTTGAGGATCTCGTCCTCGTCCAGCTCGTTGAGCACGCGGGCCTGGCGCAGGTAGGGGATGAGCATGCAGGGCCTGACGTCCAGGGACACGCGGTGCCGGTGGTTATTGATCATATCCCACAGGTCCTCCTCCTCCATCTCCTTCAGGTCCGGCCGTTCCGCCGCGGACTCCGCCATCGCAGCCGCCTGCAGGGACGAGGCCACTCTGTCACGCGCGCGGTCACGCTCACGGTCACGCTCACGCTCGTGGTCACGCTCACGCTCGTGGTCACGCTCACGCTCGTGGTCACGCTCACGCTCACGCTCACGGTCACGGTCGTGGTCATGCTCGTGGTCACACTCACGCTCGTGGTCACGCTCGTGGTCACGCTCACGCTCACGCTCACGGTCGCGCTCACGGTCACGGTCACACTTGCGGTCACACTCGCGGTCGCGCTCACGGTCACGATCACGGTCATGGTCACGCTCACGGTCACGGTCACGGTCACGGTCACGGTCACGGTCACGCTCACGCTCGCGCTCGTGCAGCGGTCCCCGCCGACAGCGCTGTCTACGCGCCGACGCGCAGGTGTGCTAATAATATCGTCGAGCGTTGCCGGAGCAGCGGGCCGGGAGAACCGGAAAGACCAGCTGCCGCTCGGTCCGCCCTCTCCCACAGCCCTCTGGGACAGCACTCCCGAGTGCACCGGCTGCAATCAAAGACAAACATCCCCTCGCTCTCTTTGTTCTCTGCCAACGCCCACTCCCTCTAGTCTGCCTTATATTGCCCTATTTATTTACAGTGGCGTCCTAATTCAATATCTACGAGAAGCGCACGGTATAGTATAGCGTCTCCGTCCAGTTCTTAATTAAGAGGAGCAATATGGCCGTGTTTGCAGAGGTGCTGACTTCAAAGGCAGCGCGATAAAAGCACACGGCTGTCTGACTCAACTGAGCGGGCATACATGACAAGCAATTCTTTAAATACTGAAGGCAAAAAAAACCAACTCCACACAGTTTCTACGTGCCAGCAACCTCTGAGATTCAAAGGCAATTAAAATGAGAGAGAGAGAGATAGAGATATTGTCATGTATAACATATAAGTTATTTTATATATATGTAGAACATCCTCTGAACGGCTAAGAGGGGTCAATTTCCTGTTGATAGATTGAGCCCATTTTACACTATTCAGCCAATCATCCCAAAGCCAGGTGGTCAGTTCAGAGGGAATTGCTAGTTTTTTCCTCTGCACCCAGAGATCTTCGAGGCTACATATCCATTAACAGTAAAGCATACTACACACCTTCCTCTATGCTTGCAGTGCATTCCGGGCCAGTGCTCTCTTCAGTTACAGTTTGTCACAGTACAATATATGGGTTGTGACAATACAGCGCACACAATAACAGACCTGAAAAAGCTAACTGAAATAGCTAACCTTGTCTCACAGGGAAATACCAATAAGTGGCTGTCTGTGTTTATTGCCTGGTAAGAATTTGATACTGAACCTGAATACACAGCTGAGATTTTAATTTCATCTATGCAAGACCAGGACACACAAGACCCCGGTAAGCATACTCGCTCACGTGTAGCGTAAACCCCTGCACTTGGGACAAGCTGACCCTTCGCTGACTAAGACCGCAGAATACAGATATAAACATACCTGTGACATCATTGTGAAAGAACGTGATTGAAAAAAGCATGTAAATCATAGGTTACTAAGTAACTGGCAGAACAAAGAAAGGTTAATATACGCTCCCAAAGGACTAGCTTGAATAGCAAGGATAAGCATGGCCATGGCAAACACCCTGCCACACAGAAATAAAGCAAATACTTAAAAACCTGAACTGAAACAGGGAAGGTTCCAGGAAATATCTTTTCAAGCAAAAGCTAAATCCACACCCACTTATAAACACTTAAATTAAATAAAAATAGCATGTACTTATCCATGAGTCAAAGCAAAATGCACACACTTGGTTTCTGTAGTGCAGTGGTTCTCAAAGTGGTTGTGCATGCCCTCCAGGAGGGCACACAGTGACAGCGGGTGGGGAGGTGACAAGGGTTCAAAGAAAAATATCAAAATAACATCAAAACAGATCCAAAGTTGTCAAAAATATCCTTCCTATTTCCTATCACCTAAGGGTGGCATGACTAAAAAGTTTAGAAACCACTGGTGGATCACTTCAACTTTACTGTATCGCTTCCATTATAATGTGAAACGTGAAAACACCATGTACACAATTCTGACGCATTTATGTTATGAACAAATATGGAAGTTACAAAACGTTAACAGGACTCAGCTTACCTCTTCAAACGAGATGAAACGGCAGGTGTACACTGCCCAGCTGCGTTAGAGTCCGCAGTGAGAGCTGAACAGTCACAGGTGTGATTGTACAACCAGGCTCGCAACGTTCCTTTCGCCGATTGTCGCGTGGGCGAGCAGGCTGCCCCGAAGGAAGCCACAAAAATGAAACCAGGCCAAACTCACAGGTAATTTCGTATCGTCTCGACTGTATCCTGCGCCATGAAAAAGGCAATGGCTTTGAGGGCCAGCCTATTTGTTACCTTTTCAGTCCTGCCCACTGTTCCTTAGTGGCTGTTTGGTGTCGTATATATATACATATAAAAAATACATTTCCGGTACGATATGTTCTATTCTTGTGATGACACATTATTCCATTAATTGCCATTTCATTACATATGCATATTTTATCCATACATATTTTTAAACAATACAGCGCTCAGTTATTTACAAGACAATTTTCATTAAAACAGTCACAATACGCCGCACAATATATTAAGGTAAATAACTTAATTTAATTTTTATATTTGTTTAATTCAATAATTGATTAATTTATTTAGCAATTTTAAAAACATACCCCTTATTTTTATTATTGCCCGTGCATGTTTTCTTGCATAGGCCTACGACTCCAATCTGTTTTGAATGTCACTCATATCTCTGAACTCGTTATCGATCGTATTACGAACGTGTGACGTGACTATGCGGTTATATGGATCATTTGTTCAATATCTCAAAAGAATATGTCTGTATGTGTAATTGTCTTGACATTGTGCCAATAGTGTCATTACTTGTGTATCTTGTTCGCAAGGATTACATTTTTGCTAGTTTCGTCTGGCTATGTAAGCTGTTTATTATAAGTAAGTGCTGAAATAGTTTGAGATATAATTCACGGTCAGATTTATCAAATAGGCCCTACTCCTTATCTCTTAGCACTTTAAACTGTACTTCCCGCTAGGGTCTTTCAGCACACGTGTTCCTGGTGGTGAGTATGCACTTTGCACTTTGTTGTACGTCGCTCTGGTAAGAGCGTCTGCCAAATGCCAATAATGTAATGTAATTGTGCAAATGCACGTTTATTTTTTTATAATAATAGGTTATATTAAATGACAGCGTTAATTGCTTTGAATTACTATTCCTGCAATAATACTATAATGTTTATGATGCTGGCTTCACCGTGGCAAAACAATTTGTACTTGTAGCTAATGTAGCCTACTAATCTCTACATAAATCTCTTGATTTACTGAACTGCGGTTTCCTCAAAGTTTGGAAACTGTATCTGGATAAGAGGGTCTGCTGAATGGTAAAGAACAGTCATCAGAGCAGAGTCGTAGCCAATAGTAGATCTTTCCATCGAATGGGGAGGTTTGAATGATGTCCCTTCCAACTTCATTGCTCTGAATACTGCTTGCTTAATTAAAGTGATTCTCCAGCTCATGGGTATTGAGAATGAAGCCTGCCCAAAAATGAAACAATGCTAACATTAAAATTGTGGTTTTGACGACGATAGAATAACTATCACGCACAATTATAAAGGAGCAGTTTTGACAGCTTTCTCAAAAGTCAAACTGCCACAAATTTCCTTTAAAGAAGACACAATCTAGTTCCAACACTACACTCTGTAATTATAAAAACAATAAAAGAAGAAACCTGCTGTTTTGCATTCATGTCTGAATAGGATCGTAGATTGGTAGAACACAGGTATCTGTTCCCTTCAGCACATTCCTTACTAATTTTAGCAGAAATGCTTTCCCCTTTCCCTTGGTATGCTTGAGATGGGGTTAGTTCTGTATTTTTCACACGCAATAGTAAATATCTCTGGAGTTTCCCAGGGGTTCTGCACACATGACCTGAGCTATCTTTCTTCTGTCATTAGAGAAAAGACAAACAACAGAAACATAAAATGGTACATGAGCTGTGAAATGATCCACAAAGGGTTATTTACAATAAATACTAGTTGCATGAGCAATATTTTATCATTGGTAACCCATTGTTTTAGCAGTTTTTTTGCTGATAAGGGCTCACTATGTATTTGTGAAAGAGTATCTTTGTGAAATCTGAATTGTGTGTTTTAATTTATTTATTTCATGTTTGCTTGAAAGTCAGTTTAGGAATCAAAAGCCTGCATTCCCTTTCATGACTGCAGAGGTCTTTGGCATATTTCCTGTGCTAGCACACAATTCCTCTTCTACAGTAACTGAGGCTTTGTCTTTACAAATCTCCCATCAAAGCACTTACCAAGTGCAAGCCTACACAACACTGACCAGAAGAAAATGAAGGCTGGTAGCTCCTGGCAAGTGTAAAGGCTGGTTTACACTCTGTCGCTCGACTGAAATCGCAGAATGTTCTTTGACGTTCTAATGTCGCCCAACGTTGACTATGGTCGTTGTTTGATTTAAGTATAAAAGTATGAAAGACTAAAAGACCACAGCTGAATTACTGTAGGCATGATGTTGGCAGGGATGCCAGCTGGGAGGGGTAGGACTCCAGCTGGCCTGGACCAACTTATAAAATTTTGCACCTTGCTTGCAGGGCAGAGTAGTCTAGAGACTGACTAGACAGAGCGATTAAAACGGTCTGAGTCAGGAAGACTTAGAAATACAGACAGGTGAGATCTGATGTGTCCAGCAACCGAAACAATACACTTTACATGACTCATTTCACGGCACTGTCACAAGCCTTCTGGTTATGAGGTGGCTCATATACTCTCCACCTAATTTATCCAGTACAGCTTTTAATGTACTGAAATGTAACCCTGCAACTAGCCTTTGCTCCACTCTCAGATGAAAGGGTCACAAAATGCTCCTCTGTTTCCACAGGGGAACCCTATCTAGTTCAAAATGGTTCAATCAGGAAGTTTTTCTTCTGAGAGTCTAGTGCAATGCTGACCAGTGCTGTATATGATGATATAATTCCATCCATCCATCCATCCATCCCGGCAGGCACTCACACACTAAATACCTAGGGGCAATTTAGACTCCCACACAGACACGGGGAGAACATGCAAACTCCACACAGAGAGGCCCTGGCCGACGGGGATTCGAACCCAGGACCTCCTTCCTGTGAGGCAGTGCTACCCACTGCGCCATCCGTGCCGCCATGATATAATTCATGGTGATATATTGATTTCAGAAGTCAAGTCTTTGCCATGATGTTTTACAAACTGAAACAACATTTTCTCATTTGCTTTTTTCAGTCAGCTTCCTCTTTCAACATGTGGCAAGGACAACACATGTGGTGATAAAGGCAAGCTGACCACAAGACATTTTTCAAGACTCTGTCCCTTATCCAACCATATAGATGTAATGTAATGTAATATAGAGGAGAGTGGGGTAAGTTCCTCCATCACTAGAAGCACTACCTTAAAAAATGAGTAGCTATTTTGTATGACTTTCTGTTTACATGTGTTCAAAGTCACACTAATCTGAGATGAGGACAGCTTTATTTTTCACATCAAAGGTAAAAAAAGAAAAGAAAATGGCACTTCATTTTTATGTAATAAAATATTTTTAGGTATGAATGTTCTAAATTATATTTTTGTACTGAGTAGAGGAGAGAACCTCTCCTCACCGCTGACAACAGCAGGAGTACCAGCAATTGTGCTCGGGGGAAAGGGCAAAGCACCTCCCAGATCCTGCCCCAGTGCTCCTCTGATATAGTTATATTTGGTTTAGAATTTTTAATGAAAAGAAAAAAACAATATTCACAATGACTTGATTGTGTTCTTATTTGTTGAAAAATCTAATGTGACAACTTACCCCACATAGTGTGACAACGTCCACACAATCCACTGATGGGCCAAGTGTGCACCCTCTACCGATTGGTCTTTAACACTGCACTGAAATTGCGGTTTGTTTCACTTACCTTGGTGGCCATGTAAAATTAAACCATACCCTGTTTCAAACATAATTACAGTAAATGGCAACGTACACTTGAAATCATGTAGGAAGAAGAGTATAAATGAGGTCCAAATGTTGTTCATAGTAACTAACAAAAATTATGAAAACAATGACAATGCAGTTCTTTTTTTTTTTCTCTTACAAAAGAAACTTTGTAAGAGGAAGTTTTCATAAGAAATACAAACCAAACCATGTTTTTGTTGTTGAACTCCTACAGACTCTGGTTCAAAGCATTATGTGGCTCTGATGGAGGGGCGGACGTGAGCACGACGGTAGGTCAACCATGACGGCTCAAAAAAAAAAAAGTGTCATCATTTGTCATCTGCACCCTGAGGGCATTTACAGTACAGGTAACTGCACACACAGAGTGCTGTACACCCATGCACACACACAGTGCTGTACACCCATGCACACACAGAGTGCTGTACACCCATGCAGTACTCATCGACTGAGGGATAACTGACTGATTGCTACATTGCTCATTGGGCTTCTGGGATACTTGAGACAGGTATGGATCAGGCGTGCACAGAGGCTCCTTCCCCAGTGTACTGCCTGGCGAGAGAGGACGTTATAGAGAACATCCTGGGGTGACAAACGTACAAACTGGGGGGAGCGCGTGTCAAAAAAGATTGAAAACCCCTGTGATGAAGGATGATGGTGATGAAATATTACATCCAATGATAATGTGGTAAAATTGGTTCATGTTCCAACGTAAATTGGTGTCAATAGATTTCTTTATCCTAAAACATTCATGATCTAAACATGGAATGTTGTTAAAGTAATCAGGATTCCTTGATAGTTAGATGCATCGTAATATCGTAATGAATGAAAAATACAGTCGTATTTGTTTATTTAGAAATGCGAATACTTTGAAGCTAAGTTGCGTCAATGTGAAAAAGTGATTTGTATGTTTACATTTTGTATGCTTTGACAACACATGTATTCATTTGTCATGCCATTAAAGCCAAAACTAAAATGGAGAAAGAGCAGTTCAGTTCAGTTTAGTTAAATGACCACAAACTGTTGGAATTTGCTTTCGGTATAATATATGACATGTGAAACAGTTCATATTTCACAAAGCAAAACAGAACTCTTTGGTACTATCAAAGTTACATGGTACACAGACAGTACAAATTACACTCAATAAATTAGATAGCATGGTAGAAAAACGCATGAAGTATGGAATGGCTATTTTTCCTTAAGATTGTCCACTTCATGGTCCCCCAGCTGATCTTCAATGGCAGTCAGCTGCTGCTTTGGGAGGTGTAACCAGATAGACTGCATTACATCACAACACTCACTCACGTCCGTGGCTGTATAATTATGTTACAGGTCTGCAATGTCATACTACACAATCCAGCTCAGGGAACAACAAAACAGTGCAAACAAAACTGTTGGAGAGTGATAGGAGAGTGCATATCCAGTGTTGAACTACCGTCATAAAAAGTCTCCTCGGAGTGAACGTTTCGATTGCGGGAAATGTATTGCTTTTAAATGTTTTTTTGTTGAAAAGCGGGCAGAAGAGTGGGACATGATGTGGGACTGAACTGGGGATTCCCCATCCGTCTCTTTCAAAACCACAATAAAGGCGTTGTCCCGGTAGATTCCCAGAGGTAGAGGATGACAAAAAGAGAAATCAAACCCAGCAGTGTTTATAACAATCATGTGTTTCACTTCATTTATGTTTTGCACTTTGAGCAGGCCACTGCCTTAAACCTGCTAGTCCCATAGTGGATTTACCGTACAGCTCAGATTCCCATTGTGGAGAGTTAATTCAAAGGACAGGCTGAGTTCCAAGCAAAGTTCTGAGTTCAGAGGTTCTTACAAGCAACGGATGCCTTTTTTTCCATTATTGGGGCCAGTTTACTTTTTGAATGAAATTGACTTACGTTATACCAAAAGAAAATGTATTGACTTGCATTCTGAGTAATGGCTTTACATTTGCTCATAATCCTGACTGAATGAACTGTTCTTAAAGTATAAAGCCATTTGATTTCTGAGGTTATATTATTTTTAATGCATGTCTTGCTAATGTTTTAATGCATGTCTTGCTAATGTCCGATCCTGCACTTTCCCACAAACATTCAGCAGCCATTATACAATGGAGAGAGTTACTCTCCTGCAATACCTGCGTATCTTACTAGTTATTGCATATTTTACTAGTTATGGATTTGATGCTTTTAACCTGTGGAAAAACCTATACACTTGTAAGTCGCTTTGGATTAAAAGTGTCTGCCAAATGACAAAAATTTAAAAATGTAATATAAAAATGCAAGGTCCACACTTCTCAGGAAAAGGCCCCACTGCTGTCATCAAAGTTGTGGATTTACAGTGGATGTGGATGCTAGTGTTGAAGCCTGGTGATTCTGTTTATGCCTCAGTATCTCCCCCTGCTGGCAATATTGGAACTGCATGTCCCAGTCATTTACCCTAACCACAACGCTACAGGCCGCCCTGCTATGGTCCAGACATTTGGTCAGAGGCAGAGAGCCTCCAGGCAGTGAAACGCACCTCTCATTTCACACAGTGATTAAGTTACTCTATGAGACACATTGAAATTTGTTTTTTTAAGAAAAGGAAATAGCTTGTCATACATGCTTGTACCATGGTTCTCTGTAATTGTATCTGTGTAGAGAGGATGCAAATTTACTACCCAGTCTCCTGGCAAGCTCCAGGTCTACTGTCATTCGATCATTGTCAAAAGTGTAGGCATTTGTCTGAAATCAGTGTCAATTGATTCAATTGTAATTCAAAACAGATTTTTGACACAAAGGAAGGTGAGAATAAATTGCTCACTCTACAAATCAAACACAACAATACATTTTAGGTAAATAAGCTGGTGGATAGAAAAGAGAAAGCAATTAAGCCTGAGATTTGTCATCAGGACAGTATCTGCACGTGTGCGTGCGTGCTTGTGTGCGTGCGTGCGTGCGTGCGTGTGTGTGTGTGTGCCGAAAAGTATGAGAAAATGTGTGATGCAACAAGATGATCATGACACCACCACTAAACCAGCTGAACCAGTATAATCTGATTTGGTCATGGAGGCTTAACTGTCACTGCTGAAATAGGCAAAAACATAGTAGACATGCAACCATGAATAATAACCCAAGGTTTGTACAGAACACATTTAATTGATTTTTGTTAACAGATAACAGCACACATTTTACATGTTACCTTCAAGGGACACGTGTTGATATAATTTTAGAAGAATTTCCTCCTCTGCCACCCCTTGCATTATTTGATGTTTATTCATGATAATAAACATAGTTATCAGCAACAATTCAAAAGCTCCATGAACAAACAAAGTGTGAGTGTGAGTGTGTGAGTGTGTGGGTGTGTGTGAGTGTGTGGGTGTGTGTGAGTGTGTGAGTGTGAGTGTGTGGGTGTGTGTGAGTGTGTGAGTGTGAGTGTGTGAGTGTGAGTGTGAGTGTGTGAGTGTGTGAGTGTGTGAGTGTGTGTGAGTGTGTGGGTGTGTGTGAGTGTGTGAGTGTGTGGGTGTGTGTGAGTGTGTGAGTGTGTGGGTGGGTGTGTGAGTGTGTGGGTGGGTGTGTGAGTGTGTGAGTGTGTGAGTTTGTGTATGAATGGGTGAATCCATCATCACCCGCTTATCTGGAGTCGGGTCGCGGTGGCAGTAGGCAAAGCTGGGTATTCCAGGCGTCCCTCTCCCCAGCAACGCATTCTAGCTCCTCCTGGGGGATCCCGAGGCGTCCCAGGCCAGGAGAGGTATATAATCTCTCCAGCGGGCTCTGGGTCTTCATCGGGGTCTCCGCCCAGTTGGATGAGCCAGGAAAACCTCCAAAGGGAGGCGCCCGGGAGGCATCCCGATCAGATGCCCGAACCACCTCAATTGGCTCCTTTTGACACGAAGGAGCAGCGGCTCTACTCCGAGCTCCCTCCGGATGTCCAAGCTCCTCACCCTATCTCTAAGGCTGAGCCCGGCCACCCTACGGAGGAAGCTCATTTCGGCCGCTTGTATATGCGATCTCGTTCTTTCGGTTACTACCCAAAGCTCATAAGACTATAGGTGAGGGTTGGGAGGTAGGTCGACCAGTAAATCGAGAGCTTCGCCTTCCGGCTCAGCACATGTGGACTGGATGGGCAAACTCCCATGACCCCGCCATCTACACCCGGCGACTTGCCACTGAGGAGTTTTTTGTTTTTGACTACCTCAGCAACCCCCGCCAGGGATATAGGTGCAGATTCCCCCGTGTCCACCAGCGGGTTCTTGGGTTGCTGCCCCGACAGGACATGACCTTCTGGCCACAGCTCCTGCTTGCCGCCTCAGCAATGAACATGGCCCACTCGGACTCCATGTCCCTAGCTTCCCCTGGGATGCGTGAGAAGTTCCTCCGGAGGTGGGAGTTGAAGACCTCACGAACAGGGGCCTCCGCCAGACGTTCCCAGTTCACCCTCACTACACGTTTGGGTTTACCGGGTCTGTCCGGCAGCCTCCCCGGCCACTTGATCCAATTCACCACCAGGTGGTGATCAGTTGACAGCTCTGCTCCTCTCTTCACCCGAGTGTCCAAGACATACGGCCGCAGGTCTGATGATACGACCACAAAGTCGATCATCGATCTTTGGCCTAAGGTGCTCTGGTACCAAGTACACTTATGAGCTACCCTATGCTCGAACATGGTGTTTGTTATCGACAATCCATCACCAGCACAGAAGTCCAATAACAAAACACCGCTTGGGTTCAGATCAGGCAGGCCATTCCTCCCAATCACCCCCCTTCAGGTTTCTCCGTCATTGCCCACGTGAGCGTTGAAGTCGCCCAGCAGAACTATGGAGTCTCCGGGTGGCACCCCAGGATGCCGCCCAGTGACTCCAAGAAGGCCGGATACTCTGAACTGCCGTTTGGTGCATAAGCATAAGCTTTCCCCCCAACATGTAGTCGCAGAGAGGCGACCCTCTCATTCCCCGGGTAGAACTCCAACACAGTGGCGCTCAGCCGGTGGCTTGTGAGTATCCCCACACCCGCCCGGCGCCTCTCACCTTGAGCAACTCCAGAAAAGAACAGAGTCCAGCCCCTCTCAAGGAGTTTGGTTCCGGAACCAGTACTGTGCGTGGAGGTGAGCCCAACTATATCTAGTTGGTACCGCTCCGCCTCCCGCTCTAGCTCCGGTTCCTTCCCCACCAGAGAGGCGACGTTCCACGTCCCCAGAACCAGTCTGCGACGCCGAGGATCAGCACGCCCGGATCCCCGCCTTTGCCTACCCGACTCCGATGCCGACCCCTGCAGGTGGTGAGCCCACAGGGCGGTGACCCCACGTGACCAGTTCGGGCTGTGCCCGGCCGGGCCCCATGGGATAAGGCCCGGCCACCAGACGCTCGCCGACGAGCTCCCCTCCCGGGTCTGGCTCCAGCAGGGGGCCCCGGTTTCCCTTTTCCGGGCGAGGTAACTGGGTCATTGTGTGGCCGTATCATGGAGTCTTTGAATCGCTTTTAGTCTGGCCCCTCCCCCGGGACCAATTTGCCTTGGGAGACCCTACTGGGGGCTAACAGTGCCCCCGACAACCTAGCTCCCAGGATCACCGGGACACACAAACCCCTCCACCACGTTAAGGTGGCGATTCCTCAGAGGGGTGAATGGGTGAATGAGAAGCATAAATTGTACAGCACTTTGGATAAAGGCACTATATAAATGCCAACCATTTACCATTTACAAAGCAATATTGTTATAATGGGCACTTCTAATAGAAAACATCAGACACAAAATGCAATGTCCATCCATCCATCCATCCATTATCTGAACCCGCTTATCCTGAACAGGGTCGCAGGGTGGCTGGAGCCTATCCCAGCATTCATTGGGCGAAAGGCAGGAATACACCCTGGACAGGTCGCCAGTCCATCGCAGGGCACACACACCATTCACTCACACACTCATACCTACAGGCAATTTAGACTCTCCAATCAGCCTAACCTGCATGTCTTTGGACTGTGGAAGGAAACCGGAGTACCCGGAGGAAACCCACGCAGACACAGGGAGAACATGCAAACTCTGCACAGAGAGGCCCCGGCCGACAGGGATTCGAACCCAGGACCTCCTTGCTGTGAGGCAGCAGTGCTACCCACTGCACCATCCGTGCTGCCTAAAATGCAATGTAATTATGTTTAATTAAAAAATGCAAAAAAAGTTTGTACACTGGATTTTATACAATTTCTGTTCTTTTAACTCTTGTACTCCAGCACATTGGATTTGAAATAAATAAATTAAAAATTACTTTAAAATCCAGACTGTCACCTTTAATTTGAGGGTTGTAGGGACTACAACTTCCACATTCACACAGGAAAATTCCACGACGTCCACCACGAATGACGTCTAACTTGGTTCAGCCAATCCCATAATGGCGGGAGCAATAAACTTTCCTGTATAAGAGCAAGACACGTTCTTGGGATTTCTCTTCTGCTTCTTCTCTTCTCTTTACTCTCTTCTCCCACTTCTTCGACGCACCATTTTTGGCCATTCGCTTCAGCTCATCTGCTCCGAGACTCGGACAGAGGCTGAATGCTGCACAGCGCACTACCAGGCCTACGGACACACCCAGTTACCTCCGGTAACTTCGTGGCCTATAGCGAGTGGAAACTGGTGTACGCGGAACACTACATCAGTTTACCCCTGCAAAGCTCACCAAAGAACAACAGCAACGAACATTTCCAGCCGGAAAAGGGACCAACGAACATCCTTCCAGCAACCGAGCGGACCAGACAACAATGCGCGGCTAAGACGGGAACGCCCCAGCTTTGCGCACCTCTCCAGGACACGCATTCACAGCACCATCGCGGCTCCTATAAGGACAGCACGTCTTTTGGATCCAATGCGTATGGACTCGGTAAGAGAACAAACATTCAGGCATAGCCAGTGTTTAGTTTAGTCTTGACTGATATTGTGAATCTGTGTTCTATATTTGCCGTCTTACCATTTGAATGTATTATGTTAGCCGTGTATGTACGTGCATAGTCGTCTTTCGCACATATACACAGTGAACTACACAAGTAGTCGCTCTTCTCACAGCTAACACTGACACTCATTAACACACCCAGAACTCTAGCTTACCCAAGCTAGCTACTCCCACTTTTACCTTTCCTTTGTTCAAGCGACACGCGGAACGCGTTTTGTTCAACCCACACCCGCACACACACACACACACACACACACACACACACCCTAACTTCCCCTACTAATTCCCGTTAGTTTATCTGTTCTGTGTTTGTACGTTGTTTAATAAATATATTTCATTAAACCCTGGTGTCCGTTTTGGAATCACATAGACATGAGAGCCGAGTTAAAGCAGTCTTTCGAAGAACGTCCAACCTTCAGGTTATCGGTATGTTCAGTCATTAATATTGGTTATTTTAATTATTAATTGAAATACTAAATTTGTGGTTGGATATTTCTGATAACAGTAATTTTATGAGACTGATTACTTTTTGCAGTTATACTGCTACATAACATTAACTGGCGCCCCGGTTTCGTAGAGAGTAAAATCCCTACGTTATTTGGCGGCCCGTGCGAGGACCCTACATAATTTGGAGCCCCGTGCGAGGACCCCTACATATTTTGGAGCCCGTGCGAGCACCCCTACAGGGTATTTACGTCCATATTGGGTGATCCTGTTGGAATTACAGTCCCTCATTTTAGAGAACCAAACATTTTGGACAGTTGGCTTGGTCAGCTGTTTCTGATTAGCCAGGTGTATTCAATCACTTCCTTAGTACAGGTGTAAGAGCTTTCAGAATGTCATCCTGATTCTAGGCTTTTGATTGCCAATGGAGTCTATTATTGCCGTTTGTCAACATGAACATGAAGTCAAGGAAGCCATTATGAGAAATTAAAAAAACAGTCAGAGACGTACACTCAATGAGCATTTTATTAGGTATTTATGAGACTTATTTTTTAGACTTCTACTGCTGTAGCCTATCCACTGAAGAGTTATGATGCATCTCGTGTTCAGAGATGCTCTTCTGCATACCACTATGGTATTGTGTGGTTATTTGTGCTACTGTTGCCTTCCTGTCAGCTTTGACCAGTCTGGCCATTCTCTTCTGACATCTCTCATTAACAAGGTGTTTCTGTCTGCAGAACTGCTGCTCACTGGAATTTTTATTTTTCACCATTTTTTGCAAACTCTAGAGACTAGCATGCGTGAAAATCCAAGGAGATCAGCAGTTTCTAAGATACTCAAACCATCCTGTCTTCCACCAACAATCATTCCATGGTCACATTTTTTCCCCATTCTGATGGTTGATGTGAACGTTAACTGAAGCTCCTGACCCATATCTACATGATTGTGTATCAGATGCATTGCACTAATGCCACACAATTGGCTGATTAGATAATAGCATTAATAAGTAGGTGTAATAAAGTAATAATAAAGTGCTCAGTGAGTGTAGGTTAAATAATAGGCTTGCGGAAATTTTAACTTGAGCAGAGAAGATGCTTCTGTAACTCTTCACAAATGACAAGCCTTTTATCCATAAATCTTACAAATCTGTGAGAAACATCTCATTTTAGAGCCTGAGGTACAGGAAGTAAAAGATTGGCACCTGTATGTGAAAATGCCACCAGCATCATCCACAACGAAATCTGAGATAAAAATAAAAATCATATAGTTTTATTGACATTTTATACAGTTTCTATATATAAAATTATACAAAATAAGCCCATACAACACATGCACCTGTTGGAACAGGACTTCTGAAAACAATGAATTATGTTTATTGCATGTTTACTATTTAATCCCACCAAAATGGAACATAAATAAAATGATACAGTATCAAGATGGAAAAAAAAGATTAATTGGTTTGGTGAGTTGTGACCCCAAATTGACCCCAAACATAATAGGAGGGTTAATGTATGCATTCTAGTTAAATGTTAACAAGTAAGGCTGTAGTAAAATCATTGTGCTACTACCTCAACTTTAACAGATTACAAAATCAATTAACTCTTGGAAATTAAAAGCACTAAGTTGTAACATTTGTGACCAAGTGCAAGAATTCAAAAATAATTCAAGAAAAACACATTTCCCTTGCCCTCTTCAAAATGCAGGTGAGCAGTGAGTATACCTCTTGTACAGGCAGGCTGTAGGTATTTGATTGAATAAAGAAATGGTAACCAACCTTGTGTGTTGAGTAACGCCACGTACAGAATGAGGCGAGTGGAAACAGAAGAGTGATCAATGCCTTCCAGCAAATCAGTCACAAATTTGGTAACATACTGCCTATCAAACTCTTCACTCATCAACACAAATGTCAAGAGGTGCTCCGGTGGATGCTGTTCTTTAAGTTTCATTTCAAGTCATTTTCAGGGCAAGATATCTTAGCAGAGCCTGTCCAAGCGGTGTAATTTTCTTCAGATTCCGAAATACAAATGATGTCCTCATAAGTAGCGTGGAAAGCGTGAACCATTGGTAGCTCCACTGGTGAAGTGAGAAGAAAAATCACTGAAAAGGTGCCTGGGGGAAGAACTTGTTTACAGATCACCGACACTGCCACCTTCAGAAGACTCTTTTCAGTCTTGATCCAGGTCATTTCATCACAGGGAGTTTCATTTCAACGGTAGCCATTTCGTCCATTGCAAAAACCTGTTCAAACAAGTTCAAATGGCTTGCAAATGCACTGATGTTCATCTCACTTGAAATTTTGTAACTATGCAGGAAATGCAAGTTTGGGGCATGGTGATCATGGTATTTCTTGCATAATCCAGACAGGTTAGAATCAGGGTCAAAGTGAAAGACACAGAATATCTTCATGTTCATCTTCATGAAGTCAATGGAGCTCAAATTCTCACAAATTTGTTAGAAACACGCAGTTGATTTGGCATGGCACGATATTTGGTGTGTTGATAAGCCAAGGCAGTTCAGCCTTTTCTCTCCATGCATCTCTGTCTTTTATACATTGGTAGAACCTATTCAGATTACTAACTGATGCTGTTTCAGTGCCTATTCTCTCATAGAATTTTTCCATTTCAAACTGAACTTTCTTTGATGTTCCTTTCAAATATGGTAGACGGACAGAGAAAAGTTTGTCTCTCACAATGCTTATTTCTGGCACAATGTCAACTTCTATGACATAATGATCCTCTGGGCCGTTCCCAACCTTTATGAACTCTGGTTCATGTATGCACCTTCGCGCATGTTCACTATTCTGCTCTGAGAAACATTTTTTAATGTACTTAAATGCATCAATGTATATGGCTTTCTCTTTCACAGGAACACCTATTACCTCACCATGTACACAGCCAGTGTTACCTTTACTGTCCATCACTCCAAAATGTATGGTACCATTGGACCGCATATTCATGCATGCAGAGCCAAATTTAAAAACCTCTTTAGCAAACTTTACTTGCAGCTTTTGATGGGATAATGTAGCTGCTTTGGCTAACGATTTGTATTCACGACAAGGTGTGATAAGGTCAGAAACACCAGATTCAGGCGGAAGTACACTGTGCCGTAAGTATGTACATTCAGAACCCTTTTTACCTACAGGCCGTGGTTTACAGTCCGTCTTTGTAGATAACACACTCACTGACTGTTCCTGGTGTGACTTATTCTCTGGATCTGGAGGGACTTGTGTTGGTCCAGCATCTGTGTCATGACTGCCTATCGATTGCTGCTCCTTCTCATCGACACCTTTTCTCTTTTTCAGGGCTTTTTGAGGTTCTTGCACTCGTGAAGACTCGATCAGCTCATTCCTTTTTTGGATTATCAAGTAAGCCTGCCCCGATTTCATTCCAATTTCCAATTTCAGATAGATTTCTGTTAGTTTCAGAAGAACTTGCCCACTAACTTCCTCCTCAGTCATTTTCTTAATGTAGTTCTCTTTCACTCCTATGGACTTCAACCAAGAGCTGACATCACATTCCTTCCATTTTTCGACTGGTTGACAGTTATGTCCTTCCACTAAATAAAAACACAAAAAGTATTTTTTCAACATTGTAACAAGTAGTTTGTTTATAAAGCATTTATTATTTCTGAAATTGAATTAAAGTCCAATAAGAACTGCAGAAAAAGATTTTTCACACTTACTCATTGTGAGGAGAGTGTTGCTGTTTTCACTGTTTAGGTGTATTGGGCGAGACCACAGAAACCAAACCGAGCCAAGAGAGATAGTTGAACATAAGGTGGAACTATAGTAGAAAAGGAAATACCTGGTTGTGGCTTCAAAATGTCATTTAATTGTCATACAAAATACAGACAGCATAAAATGAAATAAAAATGGTTAGATGGATGGTGAATAAAAAAAACAAAAAAACATTATTATTCAAAATGAATGAAATATTAATTTTCTAGACTAGGCAAGTGATGCAGTAATCTGTGGTCTTGCCCAATACACCTAAACAGTTGTGTCTTCTCATTCATTCCTTCTTGAGCATGTCTGTTCAGAAGATGAGAGAAGATGAAACCATTCAAGAGTAATTCATCAAGGGTGATATTTCAGAGCATCCACCCTTGATATGTACTACCCCTCAATAGTACTCTGTGCAACCACTGTCCATTTTTACATGAATAATTAATAGCATGTTGCGGGTTAACTCATACCAACGAGGAACAGCACACGCCTTCAGAAATCAAGAAATAAGGCCAGCAGAATTGTTATACACTACTCTGATTTCTAAAGTGCACGCTAATTTTAATTTCGCATAAAATTGCAATAACAGCTTCCGATGGGTGGAATAAAATATTTTAAAATATTTAAAAGGGATGAAATCACAGCATAATTGTAGGATGTACGCATATTGCCTATGCCAGAAGCACCTAAACTGAGATTTTACTCGCCTTGTGCTGGAAAGCGTCAGTCTGAAGTAGCTTATATGTTGTTTTTTCTTACGCTATATGGATATAGTATAGGGAAGTTAGGCCATAAGTAGCAGGATTTAGCCGATGTTATTAACCTATAAACAGAAGTAACCATGTTCAGTGAAAATCTAATTCACCAGGACAAACAAGACACTTTATCTCAAGCATGTAGAGTTACGTATTTACATCATTGCGTAATAATAAAAAATAATTCAAAATCAATGAAGAATAACAGTAGCTATTCGAGAATATCATAATAATCACAGTTGTATGTTTCATTATACATATAAATCTCTCTTATACAATAACATAAATCATCTGAAGCACAAAAAAAAGAATACGAACCCGAGGAGATTTCTTCAAGTGTCGCGACTGCATTCAAGACAACTTTGTATGCAGCAGTCTAAAATCATAAATTTATAGAAACTCAGCCCTCCGATTCTGATTCGCCAAAAAGTCAAGCTGAATAGCTTTATTACTCCATAAGTTTCGATTTCCTGAGAGATACACCCTAAAGTCACGGAGCTGCGGTTGGTTTTGTTTTCTTTAGTGTGGATTTGGAGGTGGGATTCAAGCATAATTATTCTTTAGGCAGAGATAGATAGAATGTTCAAGGTTCAAGGTTGTTTATTTGTCACATAAACAGAGATCAAATGTGCTGTTCGATTCACTGTGAGAAACAGTAAATAAAATAAGAAATATATCAATAAATTAAAATAAAATTAAAATAAAGCAAGGAATTGGGCTGTTGGCTGGAACATTTTGTATTAACATATACCTGCAGTCATGGCATGACCGTCCCCTTTATAATTGACAGTGTAAACGAAAACCTAAGTGGTGTGCTAAGAATAAATTATAAAGTGCTGAATAAATTTTGCATATGGCAAGGGTAAGAGTCCAAATTCTGAATGCAAACTGAGTTATCATAGTGGATAGACTATATTGGGTGGCCTGTAGCATAGTGGTTAAGGTAAATGACTTGGACACGCAAGGTCGGGGGTTCTAATCCCGGTGTAGCCACAATAAAATTGGCACAGCTGTTGGGCCCTTGAGCAAGGCCCTCACTCTACAAATCAAACACAGCAATACATTTCAGGTAAATAAGCTGGTGGATAGGAAAGCGAAAGCAATTAAGCTTGAGATTTGTCATCAGGACAGTATCTGCACGTGTGCTGAAAAGTATGAGAAAATGTGATACAACAAGATGATCATGACACCACTACTAAACCAGCTGAACCAGTATAATTTGATTTTGTCATGGAGGCTTAAGTCACTGCTGAAATAGGCAAAAACATAGTAGACATGCAACCATGAATAATAACCCAAGATTTGTACAGACAATTGATTTTCGTTAACAGATAACAGCACACATTTTGCATGTTACCTTCAAGGGACACGTATTGATATAATTTTAGAAGAATTTCCACTCTCTGGTGGAACACCACCTCTGCCACTCCTTGCATTGTTTGATGTTTATTCATGATAATAAACCTAGTTATCAGCAACCAATTCAAAAGCTCCATAAACAAACAAAAAAACACATAACTCTGGTAAAACATAGCCACTGTCCAAAATGGCTTCATTAGCACACAAAGCAATATTGTTAAAATGGGCACTTCTAATAGAAAACATCAGACACAAAATGCAAAGTTTGTACACTGGAAAATGTTCTACCATTTCTGTTCTTTTAGCTCTTGTACTCCAGCACATTGGATTTGAAATAAATACATTAAAATAACTTTAAAATCCAGACTGTCACCTTTAATTTGAGGGTATTTACATCCATATTGGGTGATCCTGTTGGAATTACAGTCCCTCATTTTAGAGAACCAAACATTTTGGACAGTTGGCTTGGTCAGCTGTTTCTGATTAGCCAGGTGTTTTCAATCACTTCCTTAGTACAGGTGTAAGAGCTTTCAGAATGTCATCCTGATTCTAGGCTTTTGATTGCCAATGGAGTCTATTATTGCCATTTGTCAACATGAACATGAAGTCAAGGAAGCCATTATGAGAAATTAAAAAAACAGTCAGAGACATACACTCAATGAGCACTTTATTAGGTATTTATGAGACTTATTTTTTAGACTTCTACTGCTGTAGCCTATCCACTTAAGAGTTATGATGCATCTTGTGTTCAGAGATGCTCTTCTGCATACCACTCTGGTATTGTGTGGTTATTTGTGCTACTGTCGCCTTCCTGTCAGCTTTGACCAGTCTGGCCATTCTCCTCTGACATCTCTCATTAACAAGGCGTTTCTGTCTGCAGAACTGCTGCTCGCTGGAATTTTTATTTTTCACCATTTTTTGCTAACTCTAGAGACTAGCATGCGTGAAAATCCAAGGAGATCAGCAGTTTCTAAGATACTCAAACCATCCTGTCTTCCACCAACAATCATTCCATGGTCACATTTTTTCCCCATTCTGATGGTTGATGTGAGCATTAACTGAAGCTCCTGACCCATATCTACATGATTGTGTATCTGATGCATTGCACTAATGCCACACAATTGGCTGATTAGATAATAGCATTAATAAGTAGGTGTAATAAAGTAAAAATGTTCCTAATAAAGTGCTCAGTGAGTGTAGGTTAAATAACACGTGGCTCAGACCTTATACATTTATTTATTTCATTATGAAATTGTGCATTTTATCAATATTATTTGCAGATACATGTAGACTTGTTTCTCCTCACACAGACTGGGGAAACAGACTAGAAAAGATCTACAATGTGTAGATCATGAACAATGTGAAGCGCAGGTTTTGTTTTTGGTGGTTAGATAGGGTAGATAAGAGTGGTGTATCTTTTTTGATAAGTGTAGGTTACATTGATTAAGATGTATTTTTAACAGATAACTTGAATTTATGATTTAATCTGCCTAACAGGATACAAAGAAGCTATGTGCTACTTGATAATTGATTAGTTCTACCATCGGCACACTTGTTAATCCAGTGAAATGCATGAAAACCGGTTGGTTCAAATGGACCCACCTCAGCAGATGCCACCGGGCAGTGGCAAGAGAACCTCACAATGAGATTGAGAGAGATGGGAGTTTTAAATGTGTGTTGAGTAAAGCCACATACAGAATGAGGCGAGTGGAAACAGAAGAATGATCAATGCCTTCCTGCAAACTAGTCACAAATTTTGGTAACATACTGCCTATCAAACTCCTCACTAATCAACAACATATGTCAAGAGGTACCTAGTGGATGCTGTTCATTAAATTCAATAATTTTCTGTGCAAACTGTATTTTTTAATCTGGGGATACTTTGTGAGTCACAGCAGAGTTCCGTAGAGGGGACTCCTCGCACATTTTGTTCAGGGTCATGTGACTGTCTGCAACAAAATGATGTTCTCGGACTAATTCTCTTGGCTTTCATTGCAACTTCCAATTCATATCTCAGGCTGTCTCATGAGTACTGAAGACATTTCTGTGGGTATTTTATTCTCATTTTAAAGCATGCTCTGCAACAAAGGTCACTGGGAGTGATCCTTTTACAACTCGCAAAGGACCGGCTGCGCTACAGTGCTCCCAGCACTTCCTGGGTGGTGGTATATATTGGAGCTGTTGGAAGGTATTTGGTCCTTACTTCATCTGGGAGGGTCATTCAGAACTTAAAACATCCTAATGAGTGTCCCTTCGGACAAACTCACCAATAAGTTTTTTTTTTTTCTGCAAGCCAAAAATTCATCCAGCTTACTTTAGCTCCCCCGGAAAACTGCTAATCAACTTTTTCATCCTCAAAGACACCAGTGGAATCGTCACACTGATCACACCCACGATCTCTAAGGAAGGCATCCTTTCTTCTTCAGTGGTTTCAAGCAGACACACTGCATTACCGTGGGTGGGTAAATGCCTGGAATTCACAGTGTGAGGCTGAACACGTTGTACTGTGGCATTCACAGGGCTGTTTATCGTCTTGGGCCTAATAGCCTGTCCCATGTGCGGTGGTTTTCTTCCGATTCCAAAAACGCAAATTGTGCCTTAATGGTGGTACAATTTTACAAGCACAACAAATACCCCCATTCCCCAAATTATAATTAGAAGACGTTTGAAAACACACTGAATTAAATAAACAGTATGCTTATTTATTTGGATCTCAGCAGTTTGCATGTAATGTTTTGGGGAGCGTAAAAAATTAACAAAACTACAAGCCAATATTGGAGAAAAAAATATATCACTTAACACCACTAAAAACATTGGACACATTCTAATAGCATTTGAAAAGCAAATCCAAAAATTGAAATCCATTACAAAATCATTTGCAAAAAAAAAACTTGAAAGTGAAAATCTCTTCCTCTTTAATACAAAATATATATTGGATGCTATACCGTGATTTGTTAATGCCTGTTTTTTCTTTGTATTTCATTGAATAAAATCATTTTGTGGAAAACTGCTACTCATAGCAGACACCAAAAAGGAGTAAAATTCTTCCTGAAGTATCATGTTCAAGTATTACCCTTCTGGATGGCAGTGGGAATTCTGGGTGTGAAAAATGACACAATACATTTACACCTTCATCTTCACGGTGACCTGTAGACTGGGAATGAGACACACACATTGCACACCCTGGCCCCAGAGATACTGTACATTACAGTTTTGACATAAAACAAGGCAATTAATATACAGATTTAAGAAAAAAATGTTGGAAAGGACAAAAGCAGCCAAGTGATAATACAAGTTTGGCAAAATGCTTTAAAACCTCATCAGACAGGAGTTTTATGGGGGCAGAATCAAGCAAATGTATAAATCAGCATTTACTCTTGTGTTTCCATACTCTTATTTAAGCAGAGTACCCCTGCACATATATTTCACAGTGAGGTTATCCGTCTGCTACAAGCACAGCTCATAGCTACGATGATCATTATATACTTTTTAAATGTTGTAAATCCCTTTAAAAATAGTTTTAACCTACTATTTACCTACGGAGGCAAAGATCTGACGCTTCATGATTCTGTGCACTATGTACTTGCCTCAAAGCACAGTAGATATGTCCGTTTAAACACTATTAGCACTGAAAGCCAGCCATAAGTTTTCACAAATAAACTGATAAACTTTTACAAGGTGATCTCCTGAAGCCATATCATATGTACCACATAAAACCACACGGGAGGGCGATTTTTAAATCTGCCCAAAATCGAAAAAAACGGAAAAAAAAAAAACAAACAATAAACAAAAGAGTTACCCAATAATAAATTGGTCACCTTTGGAATTTAAACCTCACAACACTCCCTGTACCATAAAATGCCTCAGATTCCAGGCAGGTTAAAGGTATTGGCCACGCGGACGGTAAGCACTCCCACTGGAGTCCCACAGGTGAACGCAGGGGCAGTGTCGAGAGGATAAGGAACTTTGGCCACAGCGCATCATCCTTTATCAGAATCAATGCGACACACCCATAACACTCGCTAAGAAACACTGAGAATCGCACACAACAGCTGTAGTCCCCCCCAAGTTTGCTGAAGCAAAGTGTATGACGCCCCGCCCCATCAACAGTTTTGGGGGGCGGTGGGGTTTACAGGGAGTTTGCCAAAAATATAGACTAAATGAAAGGTACGCCTGGACCCATGTGATACTCGTTGAAAGCACAGGGCTCGCAAGCTCTTCTAGGCAGTGCCGTTTCCCGGCTCCACAGTGACGCAGCGAAGGCACTTGGGAAGGGGAGGCGCCCCCCGGAGGCGAGGTCCGAGCGCTGCAGGCTCTTCACCCACCGGCGCGGGGGAAGGCGGCCAGCCCTGGAATGCGTTCACCTCTTAAGGCAAGAAAATGCGAAAAGCCGCGGCCACGGACCGACCCCATCACCCGCCTGTCTCTCACACGGAGTCCGTTCTCCGGGCCTCCTGGACGGGCCAGCGCTGGGCTGGGCTGGGGGGAGGCAGGGCTGGGCTGGGGGGAGGCAGGGCTGGGTTGGGGGGAGGCAGAGTTTGTACAGAGAGAGGTGGGGCTTGTGCAAGGGGAGGCAGGGTTTCTGTTAGAGCAGTCTGGGCTGGTCTGTGGGGAGGCGGGGCTTGTGCAAGGAGAGGCGGGTTTTGAACTGGAGGAGGCGGGTTTTGTAAGGGGAGAGGCTTGGTTTCTGTTGGGGCAGGCTGGGTTTGTGTGGGGGGAGGCACGGTTTCTGTTGGGGCAGGCTGGATTTCTGTTGGGACAGGTTGGGTTTGTGTGGTGGCAGGCATGGTTTGTGTGGGGGGATGCTGGGATTGTGTTGGGACAGGCTGGGTTTGTGTGGGGGCAGGCACGGTTTCTGTGGATGAAGGCTGGGATTGTGTTGGGACAGGTTGGGTTTGTGTGGGGGCAGGCACGGTTTCTGTAGATGAAGGCTGGGATTGTGTTGGGGCAGGCTGGGTTAGTGTGGGGGCAGGTTGGGTTAGTGTGGGGGCAGGCTGGGTCAGTGTGGGGGCAGGCTGGGTTAGTGTGGGGGCAGGCTGGGTTTGTGTGGGGGCAGGCTGGGTGAGTGTGGGGGCTGGCATGGCTTCTGTCGGGGTCCCTCTGCAGTGGTAGTAAGGCAGGAAGAGGCGCTCGTGTGCGCAGGTATGCATGGCCCTGTAGGTGTGCTGCAGCAGGTGGGGGAAGCGGGAGGTGAAGTAGGACACAAACTCATCGGGGATGGAGCCCAGCGTCTCCTGCACGTCTGCGGGCAGCTCCCGGTAGTGGTGCTTCTGTTGGGAGAAACAAGATGGAGGGTGGGGAAGGTGTATCAGTGCACCGCTCAACACCGTCTTCTCAAAGAGCAGAACCAAGCACATGCATGGAGGTCGCGTGTAAACCCCAATGGGGAAGAAGTATGAAACTCACAGCCCATTCCACATCTCTTATAACACAGTCCACTACACACTACAGTCACACTACAGTCACACTACACACTACAGCCACACTACACACTACAGTCACACTACACACTACAGCCACACTACACACTACACACTACAGTCACACTACAGTCTCACTACACACTACAGTCACACTACAGCCACACTACACACTACAGTCACACTACACACTACACACTACAGTCTCACTACACACTACAGTCACACTACAGTCTCACAACACACTACACTCACAGTACAGTCACACTACACACTACAGTCGCACTACAGTCATACGACACAGTACAGTCACACTACACACTACAGTCTCACTACACACTACAGTCACACTACAGTCTCACTACACACTACAGTCACACTAGTCACACTACACACTACAGTCACACTAGTCTCACTACACACTACAGTCACACTACACACTACAGTCACACTACAGTCTCACAACACACTACACTCGCAGTACAGTCACACTACACACTAGTCACACTACAGTCACACTACACACTACAGTCACACTACAGTCTCACTACACACTACAGTCACACTACAGTCTCACTACACACTACAGCTACACTACAGTCACACTACACACTACAGCCACACTACACACTAGTCACACTACACACTACAGTCACACTACACACTAGTCACACTACACACTAGTCACACTACACACTACAGTCACACTACAGTCACACTAGTCTCACTACACACTACAGTCTCACTACACACTACAGCCACACTACAAACTACAGTCACACTACAGTCTCACTACACACTACAGCCACACTACACACTACAGTCACACTACAGTCACACTACACACTACAGCCACACTACAGTCACACTACACACTACAGTCGCACTACAGTCACACTACACTAGTCACACTACACACTACAGTCACACTACAGTCACACTACACACTACAGTCTCACTACACACTACAGCCACACTACAAACTACAGTCACACTACAGTCTCACTACACACTACAGCCACACTACACACTACAGTCACACTACAGTCACACTACACACTACAGCCACACTACAGTCACACTACACACTACAGTCGCACTACAGTCACACTACACTAGTCACACTACACACTACAGTCACACTACAGTCACACTACAGTCACACTACAGTCACACTACACACTACAGTCACACTACGCACTACAGTCACACTACACACTACAGTCACACTACACACTAGAGTCTCACTACACACTACAGCCACACTACACACTACACACTACAGTCACACTACACACTACAGTCGCACTACACACTACAGTCACACTATACACTACAGTCGAACTACAGTCACACTACACACTAGTCTCACTACAGTCTCACTACACACTACAGTCACACTACACACTACAGTCGCACTACAGTCACACTACACACTACAGTCACACTACACACTAGTCTCACTACAGTCTCATTACACACTACAGTCAGCTCATGAAACCTGCCTTATTCCTCATGGCTCGGAGCAGATCCCGGACTGATCCGCCTTTATATGAACGAAACTTGCGCAGATCTACCGGGAACAAAATATCATTGAAAGTCATTAACAAACAGAAAATACTTCAAATTACACGTCTATCAAAAATGCAGAATCACCACAGTCACATTGAAGAATTTTACCTAAAAACTGTTTTGCAGTAGTCTGTGGTGTTAGGACAGCGTAGTACGCATTAACGACAGCAGCGCTTACCGGTCTGTAAGGGGACAGTGATGTGCTCCCTCCAGTCACCCTGCACCACTGCCCGCCCCCCTCGCTCTAGCTGCCGGATGATTGGTCCGTCCAGCGGCTCCTTCTCTATCCTGTCACTCACGTCCTGCAGGAAGCACACAAAAACACAAATGAGTCAGACATACACTCACTGAGCACAACACACAAATGAGGCATACACTCACTGAGCACAACACACAAATGAGGCATACACTCACTGAGCACAACACACAAATGAGACATACACTCACTGCGCACAACACACAAATGAGACATACACTCACTGAGAACTTTATTAGGCATCTATTAGACTTATTTTTTAGACTTCAGCTGTTGTAGCCAATCTACTTAAGAGATTTGATGCATTCTGTGTTCAGAGATGCTCAGTGAGTGTACATGCAGCACTGTGTATCCACCAGAGAGAGAGAGAGATAAGATGGAGATAGACAGAGAAAGAGACAGACAGACAGAGAGAGAGAGACAGAGATAGAGACAGAGAGAGAGACAGACAGAGAGAGACTGGGAGAGAGATAAGAGAGGGAGAGAGATAAGAGATGGAGAGAGAGAGAGAGAGAGAGAGAGAGAGAGAGAGAGAGACAGAGACCTGGAAGAACTGCAGTTGCTTCTCCAGGCTCCAGAAGAAGGGGTGTTTGAGCACGCTCTCAGCAGATGGTCTCTTCTGGGGCTCCATGCTCAGCATCTGCAGTATGAGATCAGTGGCCACGATGCCTTCTGCACAGACCAGAGCCAACGGACCAGCGTTAGTCACCACCAAGACGCCACTTCTCACTCCGTAATCCCAACCAGGTCAAATGGAAAGAACTCAGAACTGCAGTTTAGCAGACTAAATATGCTCGCTTTTACTATACATTCTCAAATGGCTGGGTGATAAACCGTATGGACAGTTATCTAATGTTTTTTAAGCCAATAACAATTGGCGTATTGGTTTTTTTCTTTGGTCATACCTGATGCAGTAGTAAACCAATTCAGTGGCCACATTAAAATACCTCCGGGACAAAACATCACCTCAAATATCTAATGGGTGTTGATAAGGCAGCCAATCAGCCCTGAGGCCTTGCCAAAAATGGTTGGCATTTATATATAGTGCCTTTATCCAAAGCGCTGTACAATTGATGCTTCTCATTCACCCATTCATACACACACTCACACACCAACAGCGATTGGCTGCCATGCAAGGCACCGACCAGCTTATCAGGAGCATTTGGGGGTTAGGTGTCTTGCTCAGGGACACTTCGACACAGCCTGGGCGGGGGATCGAACCGGCAACCCTCCAACTGCCAGACGACTGCTCTTACTGCCTGAGCTAATGTCGCCCCACAAAAACACATCACATGATCAGATTGGCGGTTTTATCAACACCCAATGAAGTCTTTTTTTTTTTCTTTTCTTTTTTTTAAAGCATTTCACATGGTCTCAGAAGTTTGGCATTTGTTACCACATCCGGAATGATTAAAGAAAAAAAAAAAAAACCAGACCTGAAAACCTAATACAATGATTATTATTACAAAAAAACAACAATAACAACAAAAACCAAGAACATTCCATAGCTGTGTGTATGGTTTATGGCCCAGCATGCACCACATTCCCATCCAGGGTGTCACAGTCAGAACGCTGGGAAGTGTGATAAAGAGAGGGTCTGACCGTGTCGGTCTGTCTGAAGCCGCTCCAGGCTGCAGGCTCCCAGGAGGATGTTGGCTTGCCGCTGCAGGGCCTTGCCATAGGGGTGGCAGCCGTGTGAGACCACGTAGTAAAACACACAGCCCGCGGAGAAGATGTCCACTGTACAGGTCTGCACAAGCACAGCGGCCGTTCAGGTCAATGCACAGTATCTCACGGACCCTGCTCTGCTGAGCTCACAAACATGAGCTGAAGAACACAGTCTGGCAAACCAGAAGACATCCTATCCTAGGTGAACTGCGTTGTCAGAATAAACAAGATTTTGAGGAATTCCCAGAATGCAGAATTTTTTCGGACATGGGACTAATGGGTTCTTGAAGGAAAACAACATCATGATATTTCCTTGTAACCTATTGGTCAGCTGATAACAACACAGATATCTGTATCAAGGGAAAAATCATAATTAACTAATTGAAATGTTATTGAATAAAGCCACATTCATGGATATAATTTGTTTAATAACCTCACACAGATTGTGCTACTAACCCCATTTCACCGAGCTCACAGTCCCATGTGTTATGACTCGAAACAGGTTTTGCACGTTTCGCAAGAGACGCCTGGTCTGGCAGAGTGTGACTGCACTGCACACTTTAGGTGTGTACAACTTCCTCCCAACTGTAAACAGGAACTATCAATGCGAGGGAAATCTCTATCCTTTGTCAAAGGTAGAGAGAAAAATATTTTTCCACCGGGATTGGCAGGCCAGAACGGACATATATAGTTTTGTTAATCTCGTTACAGTCTCAGTCAGACATTTGAGAGACTTCATCATTTCTCAAAGATGAATGACACAGATCTTTCTGATTTCTTCCTCTATTACCTCAGTGTTATGTACATGAGTCAAACCCAAAACAATTATGTGAAACAAAAAAAAAAAAAAAAAAAAAAAAGATTTTGGAATTCCATTGGAATTGGCTGTGTTCCCTCTGACGTAACAAAACAGAGGTGCAAAGTGTTGAGAAACACGTTTGTCAGTTGAAAATACGTCAATTTTGTGAAGCGATACTTGCTGAAGGCATAGTGCGGGGAAGGACCGACCGGTGAAACAGGCAACCGCACAATGGCAGCCGCAGCAGTGGTTCACTGACATTTCTACTCATGGGCTCACCTGGCCAATCACAGATTCAGAGCGTTTTCAGCCTAACACTGCTCATTTGCAGCTTGTTTGTCAGATTATTGTTGGTAGGCCATTGTTGGACCACCGCCCAATTCTCTTATTAATAGCCGACTGTAAATGCATTTCTAAGGAAACAGATACCAATCCTTACTATTTTTTATGTCTCCAGTCAGGGTGTGTGTGTTATGTGCTGTAAACATACTCACTAGGGTGTGGCCCTAGTGTCTGTGTGTATGGCGTGTGTGTGTGGCGTGTGTGTGTGTGTGTGTGTGTGTGTTCTGTGTGTGGGTTTGTGTGTGTGTGTGTTCTGTGTGTGGGTTTGTGTGTGTGTGTGTGTGTGTGTGTGTGTGTGTGTGTGTGTTATGTGTGTGGGGTGCGTGTGGGTGGGGTGTGTGTGTGTGTGTGTGTGTGTGTTGCGTGTGTGTGTTGCGTGTGTTGGGTGTGTGTGGTGTGTGTGTCGCGTGTGTGTGTGTATGTGGCATGAGTAACGCGCTGTGAACACACTCACCGGGTTGTCCTTGCAGTCTTCGCTCAGGACCTCGGGAGCGATCCAGCCCTCAGTGCCCGGCACGCCCGACCTCCTGCTGAAGCTGTGCCGGCCCACGGCCAGCTTCTTACACAGGCCGAAGTCTGAGATCATGGCCCGCACGCGGCCGTGTGCGCTGGGCATGGACACCAGGATGTTGTGTGGCTTCAGATCCCGGTGCACTGCAGGGGCCACACACAACACTTCACCACCAGAAAGAGGAACCGTGCGCTATTTCCGACCTTAACCTAGGAATTTGTATTTGTCTCACTACTGTAGTTCCTGAAATTGTAGATGCCTTGTCATGGTAGTTACAAACTAATCAGGCTTATCTACCTATCTACCTTGTGTACTCGGCCTTGCAACCAATCATATGTGAATTGTACCTTATCTGGCGCGTTCGGTTGTTTGTTCTAGGACCCTGATATGCACCATTTTGTACGTCGCTTTGGATAAAATCTAATGAACTGCACTCAATTAATCGTCATTCATTACCTGGCCATTTTTCTATCGCACATTAACACCTAACATTGAACCATGTTATGCAAGATAAATAAATACATAATTACTATGTGCTTGGGGTACATGCGAGTATTGTGAACTTGAAAGGCCTGTAGCGTAGTGGTTAAGGTACATGACCCGCAAGGTCGGTGGTTCGACCCCCTGGTGTAGCCACAATAAGATCCGCACAGCCGTTGGGCCCTTGAGCAAGGCCCTTAACCCTGCATTGCTCCAGGGGAGGATTGTCTCCTACTTAGTCTAATCAACTGAACGTTGCCCTGGATAAGAGCGTCTGCCAAATGCCATTAATGTAATGTAATGAAAGGCAGTTGGAAAATGTTACAAAACTTGTAGAACTACAAACAGAGTTTGGGATCATTGGCACTGGTATAAATCTGATTGATGGATGGTAAAATGTATCTTTGGGGACTGTTTTACTGGAAGTGAGAGGCAGAGTGGAGGTTGGACTTCGGACCAGAAGAGGGCGACAGTTTACTTATACACTACAATACCCATTGTCAATATCCATTGTGTGCCTCCCAACAACCATTCCATACAAACATTGGGTTTCTACGTAACGGCGTGTTGTGACGCGCTGGTTGCTGCAGTCCCCTCCCGGCAGTGGTGCCCCCGTTGCTCACCGATGCTCAGCGAGTGCAGGTGTGCCAGCCCAGACATGGTCTGCTGCAGCAGCTCCACCGGTCCCAGGCCGTGACGCTGGAAGCCCGGCTGCTCCACGTACTGCCAGAGAAGCACAAAGAGCGCAGTCACCTCGCCTGTCAATCACAGCCGCTGGCGTCAGCCAAGCCCCGTCACGAGGAACCGCAGTCCCGCGACGCAGGAGAGTACGCAGTGTGCGCGTCTGTGTGCTTTGTGGTCGAAGACAAACATGTCAATCACACAGAAAACTAAACGGGAAAAATCAAACTGTACAAATGTATGTGGCATAATCCACTGTAGGGTGTAAAAAGGCATTGTGATGCATCTTACGGTGACAATTCAACTGCATTTATTTCGTGATTATAATTGCTTAAAATGATCATTTCAACAAGAAACTTACACGGTATATTACACTAATACTAAGTACATCAATTTCATGAGTCACATTTGCGTATTCAGCATATTTGTAAAATAATTTTGTAATGAAATGGATTGAATATCAACAAACTAATCGAATCACGGTGAAATGAGAGATTCCATGATGCACCGAATTCAAAATATTTCTAAAGAATCGCAATCGAATCTAATCACAGTGAGGTGGGGAGATTTACACCCCGACTCCACTGTAAATACAGAATCGCTTCAATCTGTGACCAGAGCAGGATGGGTACAGAGCAGGACGGGTCCAGAGCAGGACGGGTACAGAGCAGGACGGGTCCAGAGCAGGACGGGTACAGAGCAGGACTGGTCCAGAGCAGGACTGGTACAGAGCAGGACTGGTACAGAGCAGGACGGGTACAGAGCAGGACTGGTACAGAGCAGGACGGGTACAGAGCAGGACGGGTACAGACAGGTCCAGAGCAGGACTGGTACAGAGCAGGACGGGTACAGACAGGTCCAGAGCAGGACGGGTACAGAGCAGGACGGGTACAGACCGGTCCAGAGCAGGACTGGTACAGAGCAGGACGGGTACAGACAGGTCCAGGGCAGGACGGGTACAGACGGGTCCAGGGCAGGACGGGTCCAGGGTTGGCCGTGTGGGGGGTCTCACAGACACGCCGTACACGGCGGGGGGTCTCACAGACACGGTGGGGGGTCTCACAGACACACCGTACACGGCGGGGGGTCTCACAGACACGGTGGGGGGTCTCACAGACACACCGTACATGGCGGGGGGTCTCACAGACACGGCGTACACGGTGGGGGGGCACACAGACACACCGTACACGTGGGGGGTCTCACAGACACACCGTACACTGCGGGGGGTCTCACAGACACGGCGGGGGGTCTCACAGACACACCGTACACGGGGGGGGTCTCACAGACACACCGTACACGGGGGGGGTCTCACAGACACGGCGAGCCTCACCTCCCGCAGCGTGGCAGCGCACAGCTCGATGGCGATGTACTGGAACTGCCGGTCGCGCTCGGTGCAGAAGTAGCGGATGACGTTGGGGTGCTCGTCCGACTCGCGCAGCAGCTGAACCTCGCGGTCGGCGAAGCTGAAGCATTCCGGGAGGATCCTCTTCACCGCCACGGGGCGGCTGTCAAACTGACCCCTGCGTCACAGAGGGAAGACGGGCGATTGGCCGAAATCTAATCCGAGAGAGCTCACTGGCTCAGAGCAGGTCATCACACCACATTGCAGAGGTAAATGGGAATTACTCCACTCTGACGTTTTTCTTGGTTCGCGCCACAGTGTGGAAACGTACCTGTACACAATGGTTCCCTCAGCACCATGTCCCAGCACGTTTTTCGGACTGAAGGAGATGTTTCCGACTCGGACAATACTGGACTCCTCATCTCCTGAACACAGAGAAAGCGGGATCAGACACGAGTGACGCATTTATTCACAACAAATGACCTGCTTTCAAATGAATTTGGTAAGAAACGCCCTGTGCTTGCAGCAGAACGGTCATTTCTGATATAGTTTTCACTGTAAATGTGGCAGGCAGAGAATATTTGTAAATGCTACGTCTTAAGAGGTTTCATAAAAATCTGAACAAATAACAGTAACAAAAATCACAAACTCTGGGACAAAAGTCCATCTAGTGGAGAGATAGAGTGGTGCATGCCATAGTGTGGCTGACTCTCTCAACTCTTATATCAATCCCCCATGTCACCAGACCAACTGACAAACAGACAGAGACGCTTCTATATAGCTCTCCTCGCATACTCAAAAAGCACTTTACAGTGATGAGGGGGAACTTGCCTTAAACCCCAACCAATGTGTAGCACCCACCTCGGTGAAGCATGGCAGCCATTTTGTGCCAGAACGCTCACAAAAATACACAAGGAGGGCGGGTAAAAAAAAAAAGGAGGAATCTCTCTCGCCCATGCAAAAGGTGCAGCCTGTAGCCTAGTGGCTAAGGTGCTTGACACATTGCACCAGGGGAATTGGCCCCTGTGTAGTCCAGCTAAGTAAGTGAACAAATAATGAAAAGGGAGTTCAGGGCAGGCTACCTGCGTCGTCCTGCTCGGGGCCGGAGGGCCCCAGCTCGTGCACGGACAGGTCGGAGTGGTTGGAGGCCCGGGGGGTGAGGCTGGGGCTGCTGTTGTTGGAGCTCTCGGCTCGCGCCCGCACCACGTCCAGGAAGTCGGCCGGGTCCAGCGGGAGGTCGGAGGGAGGCTGGAACACCAGCTGCTGCCTCTGGAGCAGGTCCAGCTTTTCCTCCATCTGCCTCTGGAACTGCTGGTGCTGGAGCTGCTGCTGCTTGTGCACACTCTGCAGGGGGCGCACCACACACCACACACAGCCATTTTACACAAGCACACACAGCCATTTTACACAAGCACACAGCCATTTTACACAAGCACACACAGTCATTTTACACAAGCACACACAGCCATTTTACACAAGCACACACAGCCATTTTACACAACCACACACAGCCATTTTACACAACCACACACAGCCATTTTACACAAGCACACAGCCATTTTACACAAGCACACACAGCCATTTTACACAAGCACACACAGCCATTTTACACAAGCACACAGCCATTTTACACAAGCACACACAGCCATTTCACACAAGCACACACAGCCATTTTACACAAGCACACACAGCCATTTTACACAAGCACACACAGCCATTTTACACAAGCACACAGCCATTTTACACAAGCACACACAGCCATTTTACACAAGCACACACAGCCATTTTACACAAGCACACAGCCATTTTACACAAGCACACAGCCATTTTACACAAGCACACAGCCATTTTACACAAGCACACAGCCATTTTACACAAGCACACACAGTCATATTACACAAGCACACACAGCCATTTTACACAAGCACACACAGCCATTTTACACAAGCACACACAGCCATTTTACACAAGCACACACAGCCATTTTACACAACCACACACAGCCATTTTACACAAGCACACACAGCCATTTTACACAAGCACACACAGCCATTTTACACGACCACACACAGTCATATTACACAAGCACACACAGTCATATTACACAAGCACACACAGCCATTTTACACAAGCACACACAGCCATTTTACACAAGCACACACAGCCATTTTACACGACCACACACAGCCATTTTACACGACCACACACAGCCATTTTACACAACCACACACAGCCATTTTACAACCACACACAGCCATTTTACACAAGCACACACAGCCATTTTACACAAGCACACACAGCCATTTTACACGACCACACACAGCCATTTTACACGACCACACACAGCCATTTTACACAACCACACATAGCCATTTTACACAACCATACACAGCCACCTTACACAAGCACACACAGCCATTTTACACAAGCACACAGCCATTTTACACAACCACACACAGCCATTTTACACAAGCACACACAGCCATTTTACACAACCACACACAGCCATTTTACACAAGCACACAGCCATTTTACACAAGCACACACAGCCATTTTACGCAACCACACACAGCCATTTTACACAAGCACACACAGCCATTTTACACAACCACACACAACCATTTTACACAAGCACACACAGCCATTTTACACAACCACACACAGCCATTTTACAACCACACACCGCCATTTTACACAAGCACAACACAGTCATTCAAATGGAGGGTTTAGTCATTCCATCCCAACATGGTGGACAAGGCTCAGAGCAGTATAGGGCGGGGATCATCCAAATCCAGCCCTGGTTTTCTTTTCTCCCGGATAATTGACTAAACAATTAGCACTGCTGATTGGCCAGACTGTTTTCACACCCGACTCCCAGGTAAAGGGAGGCTGGAAAAGCAGCCGTTCTGAGTCTATAGAGCTCTTTCTGAAGCGGGCTGTGTACAATTATGCTACCTGGTGGACGATCTTTGCACTGCAGCAGCAAGCCTGATACTTGGCTTGGTGTGAACCACAGTAGTACATTACATTACATTATTGACATTCAGTTGATTAGACTAAGCAGGAGACAATCCTCCCCTGGAGCAATGCAGGGTTAAGGGCCTTGCTCAAGGGCCCAACGGCTGTGGGGCCGGAGGGCCCCAGCTCGTGCACGGACAGGTCGGAGTGGTTGGAGGCCCGGGGGGTGAGGCTGGGGCTGCTGTTGTTGGAGCTCTCGGCTCGCGCCCGCACCACGTCCAGGAAGTCGGCCGGGTCCAGCGGGAGGTCGGAGGGAGGCTGGAACACCAGCTGCTGCCTCTGGAGCAGGTCCAGCTTTTCCTCCATCTGCCTCTGGAACTGCTGGTGCTGGAGCTGCTGCTGCTTGTGCACACTCTGCAGGGGGCGCACCACACACCACACACAGCCATTTTACACAAGCACACACAGCCATTTTACACAAGCACACAGCCATTTTACACAAGCACACACAGTCATTTTACACAAGCACACACAGCCATTTTACACAAGCACACACAGCCATTTTACACAACCACACACAGCCATTTTACACAACCACACACAGCCATTTTACACAAGCACACAGCCATTTTACACAAGCACACACAGCCATTTTACACAAGCACACACAGCCATTTTACACAAGCACACAGCCATTTTACACAAGCACACACAGCCATTTCACACAAGCACACACAGCCATTTTACACAAGCACACACAGCCATTTTACACAAGCACACACAGCCATTTTACACAAGCACACAGCCATTTTACACAAGCACACACAGCCATTTTACACAAGCACACACAGCCATTTTACACAAGCACACAGCCATTTTACACAAGCACACAGCCATTTTACACAAGCACACAGCCATTTTACACAAGCACACAGCCATTTTACACAAGCACACACAGTCATATTACACAAGCACACACAGCCATTTTACACAAGCACACACAGCCATTTTACACAAGCACACACAGCCATTTTACACAAGCACACACAGCCATTTTACACAACCACACACAGCCATTTTACACAAGCACACACAGCCATTTTACACAAGCACACACAGCCATTTTACACGACCACACACAGTCATATTACACAAGCACACACAGTCATATTACACAAGCACACACAGCCATTTTACACAAGCACACACAGCCATTTTACACAAGCACACACAGCCATTTTACACGACCACACACAGCCATTTTACACGACCACACACAGCCATTTTACACAACCACACACAGCCATTTTACAACCACACACAGCCATTTTACACAAGCACACACAGCCATTTTACACAAGCACACACAGCCATTTTACACGACCACACACAGCCATTTTACACGACCACACACAGCCATTTTACACAACCACACATAGCCATTTTACACAACCATACACAGCCACCTTACACAAGCACACACAGCCATTTTACACAAGCACACAGCCATTTTACACAACCACACACAGCCATTTTACACAAGCACACACAGCCATTTTACACAACCACACACAGCCATTTTACACAAGCACACAGCCATTTTACACAAGCACACACAGCCATTTTACGCAACCACACACAGCCATTTTACACAAGCACACACAGCCATTTTACACAACCACACACAACCATTTTACACAAGCACACACAGCCATTTTACACAACCACACACAGCCATTTTACAACCACACACCGCCATTTTACACAAGCACAACACAGTCATTCAAATGGAGGGTTTAGTCATTCCATCCCAACATGGTGGACAAGGCTCAGAGCAGTATAGGGCGGGGATCATCCAAATCCAGCCCTGGTTTTCTTTTCTCCCGGATAATTGACTAAACAATTAGCACTGCTGATTGGCCAGACTGTTTTCACACCCGACTCCCAGGTAAAGGGAGGCTGGAAAAGCAGCCGTTCTGAGTCTATAGAGCTCTTTCTGAAGCGGGCTGTGTACAATTATGCTACCTGGTGGACGATCTTTGCACTGCAGCAGCAAGCCTGATACTTGGCTTGGTGTGAACCACAGTAGTACATTACATTACATTATTGACATTCAGTTGATTAGACTAAGCAGGAGACAATCCTCCCCTGGAGCAATGCAGGGTTAAGGGCCTTGCTCAAGGGCCCAACGGCTGTGGGGATCTTATTGTGGCTACACCGGGATTAGAACCACCGACCTTACGTGTCCCAGTCATTTACCTTAACCACTACGCTACAGGCCGCCCCAGCAGTAGAAACAGAGGAGGAGCTCACCTTGGGATACGTGATGACAAAGGCCACCCATCCAGCCAAGAGGAAGGTGCAGAAGATGATGGTGGCCATATCCTTCAGCATGGAGTCCACGGGGTCCTCCACGCGCACCGGCCGGGCAGGCGTCTCTTGCACAGATGTGACCGGCGGCCGTGCGGGCTTGTCCTCCATATCACTGTCATTCAGCTTCTGCTGTACACAAGAGTGTGTGTGTGTGTGTGTGTGTGTGTGTGCACGGACAGATACAGATACACAGACGCAGACGTTCACCAGTTTGTAGACTTCTTGACAATATTGAATTATTGAGGTGCCATTGAAGGAAATGTAACAATGACGTGAGCATAACGGTAGGTCAGCCATGTCTACTCAAAAAAAAAGTGTCATCATTTGTCATCTGCACCCTGAGGGCATTTACAGTACAGGTAACTGCACACACAGAGTGCTGTACACCCATGCACACACAGAGTGCTGCACACCCATGCACACACAGAGTGCTGTACACCCATGCACACACAGAGTGCTGTACACCCATGCACACACACAGTGCTGTACACCCATGCACACACAGAGTGCTGTACACCAGTGGAGGCTGGTGACTTCCAGAATTGAGGAGGCCATTTTTTTCCGCTTGCTCACTTCACTCGCGATGGAATGTTCCCTGTTCTCTTATCTGTCTTTGTGCTGGCCAAAGGCATACTATTTGGAGTGTAAGCTACAGTCAGAAAGTTCTGGCTGATGAAATTCATTGTGCAGAGCTTAGCCTTGTGCCTTCCTGAAGAAATGACATTGCTGTAAGTCTATGAGCCTGCCTGATAATTAAGCTGAGAAATGACATTTGGATGTAATATAAATGCCAAGTGAACATGTGTAAAAGGCAGGAATTTTAATTATGTAGTTAAAAACAATTTTGTTTAGCTTACATTTTTCATTCTTCTACAGCTTCAACATGTAATCACCAATTTAATCAAGTTTAGCATATAAAAAAGATAAGATAACACTTTCTTTATCATATGTAGTTTTATTCAATATATTTAATATAAAATATGTAAAAAATATGGTTCCAGTTGGCTTTATCTAACGTTAACGTTATCCACTAGAGGGCAGCACTCTATTCGTATTTAGAGTTAATTTCCTCACAGAGCAACAATTCAGCAATTTGATATGGAAGATTATTAAATTGACTTGTAATAAAACGAAATGGACTACATTAAAAATAAAACTGTTCAATAAATCCCAAATGGTGTCTAACATGACCTATTGAATGTCATTCTCACTCCCTAGTATCTGGAATCTGCATATCTCCAGCCCAAGATCTCAAATTGCGCCAGAATCTCGCTGACTTCCGAGGTAGTTTTAAGCAAAAATGTTTGGCCAAATGAGCTATAAACTCCAGGGATGATAGCCAGGGGTGTTCTCTAAATTTCCTGAAAAGCACAAGTTGATAGGACACTCGTAGCCACTATGGCGAGTGTTTGTTTGACTGAAGTGACTAGCGAATTCTCAAAATGGCTTCTGTGTTGAATAGGAAAGGAAAGGATAGTTGATTCCAAATGAACCAGTAGCATGTGATTGGACGAACAAAATGTCAATCTTTCAGCCCTGGACACAATGCATGGTGAGGCCAGGCCTCCGTTGCCCACCCATTTTCAGTGATCTGGCCAATCACATATTGGCATGAAAAAAAATGCATTACATTGACTTCTATGAAAAGCTAATTTCCTAGGGGAGGCCTGGCCTCCCTTAATACAAACTGATAGGGAAATCTGGCCTGTTGCTTTACAATTGCAATATTGGGTTTTAGCCATGGGAAAATTTAGATTTATGAACAAAACTAAAATAATATGAATATAAAAAATAAAAAATATGTTTTTTGTTAAAATAAATAAATAAAATAAATATATTTATTGTTTTTTTTAAATCTCTCTCTTCTCTCAAATTATTGGGGATGCCAGGCCTCCTCCACCTCTATGGAGGAGCCTCCACTGCTGTACACCCATGCAGTACTCATCAACTGACTGATTGCTATTCGCTCATTGGGCTTATGGGATTGTACAAAAGGCTCAGGACTTCTATTCTGTTTATTTCTCCTTTTCATGCTTATGAACTTTTAATTTGATATTCCCAGCACCTACGTTAAGACGCAAGACCTATTGTTTACTTTTAGGCTGGCGCGCTGTTGAAGTAGCAACTTCATTGCTCTCCGTGTTGTCTGAGCAAAGTATACCCGGTAGCTTAAAGTGTGCGTCTATGAACGAAGTAAGTTTTCTAATATGAAGTTAAGGCTGTATGTTAAGCTATGAAATGTGTTGGGAGAAGTGAATTGCCTGTTGCTAGTTTAAGCGAGGGAGAAAAATGTTCGCACTTATAGCATTTACTACCGTGTTGGCTGACGTTATTATTAGCTGCTAAATTACGCGTATTGTGCCAGCACACAGACCTTTATCCGGCGCATATATGCCAAATGTGTTATTTGGTTTATCTGTATGCTTAGTTTGCTTAGTACTGTGTAAGGACATAGTTTACTGGTATTATCTAGCTGGTCATTTGCCTGCTTGTTGCTCGGTGATGCTGCAAGCTGACTAGCTTGTTAACTATGACACATGCATGCGTGCTACGTTGTAGCCCTATGCTTATTATTATTTCTCTTTATTTTCAGAACCACACACTAGCCATCTACTCAATGTAGAGAAAGAACTGGAATATACACACACCTTGTTGCACTGTGATATCTTGTGGATAATACAAGTGATTGCATCCAATCCCGTCTCCTCATTCTGTGTCCTCTCTCACGTGCGCCCCTCCTGCCCTGAACATTCTGGCCTTGAAGTAGTGTTCTGGCCGACACTCCAGATTGTGTGCGGTGTTAAAATACGAACAGCCCTATACAGTCCTACCCATCCATAGAGTCTAACCCATCTACTAACCCTCACCCACATTAATGGTCCTTCGAGCCGGATCTACATTGCACTCAATCTAGCTCAATATGGATGTTCATGGATATGAAGCCTATGGTGCGCGCCCCAGACGCCCCCCTCTTCGTTTTGAAGACTATGAGGTAAATCTCCATGGCCTTGGATCGCACTGGCGCAGACACGACAGAGAACAGATGACTCACATGAAGGGAGCGGCCGAGAAGACCACCCTCACCTCTCAGTATTCTACTCCACTACGCCCGCCGCTGAACCGGGATGCTGCCCTCAAAATCGAAGCATGCTACGCACTCAAAGGTCTGCTGCATGACCAGGAGGAACAGCTAGCCCACCAGCTACATCAAGACGGAGGAGAAGAGAGGTCACGTGGTCATCTTACCCCCGGTTATGGCCTGCGCCACGAAACCCAACAAGCCGCAGTCATCACAACAGAGTTAGAGGAGATCCAGAATGAGCGGCGCCTGCTTCAGCAGTCTCATCAGCGTATGTCAGCCGACCTGGAAGAACTAAAAGAAGTCCGCGCAGACCTGCAACAGCTGGTCAGTGCTGCGCGCAGCCTCCAACAGTCACAAGAAGTGTCTGACAACCACCTGAACCCAGTGAAAGCCGATGAGGATGATGACTGGCCCCTACCGCCACCGCCGCTATGCGACGGAGATGCAACTAGCAACCAACCTGAGATTGAACGCCTCGACAGACTTATGATTGAACTGCAAGAAATGAAAGCTGACACTTTAGCAGCCAAGCAGAACCAGTCAACACCAGACCAGCTGCGGCCAGCAGGCCCAGCCCAGAGACCCACCAGGGCTAGTCACCCCATGTATGCTCCCGCGGCTATCCCGCTACAGCCTCCTGCCTGGTCCAGTGTGGCTTCAGCACCACACAGGTACACCTCCACGCCATATGAAGTGCCTGTAAACCCACCAGTACGCCGCCAACAGCCTCCTCAGCACCCTCTCTACACACCAAGTTGGCCATCCTTGTACCCAAGGCCATCTTATCAGAGCCCCAGTTTGGACACAGCGTACCGTGGCCCTCGTCCAACCATTCCCAACCTCTCACATCGAGACCCTGGTGAGTTCGCCCACCTCAAGATCGCCTTAGAGAACTTGTTACCCCCTTACAGCTCAGAAGTGTTTAAGTATCAAGTGCTCACAGACCACCTTAAGCTGGAGGAGGCCAAACTGATTGCTGACGCTTACCTCCACTCCCGTACACCCTTTACTGACACCATGATGGCTCTGAATGAGAAGTTTGGCCAACCACACCAGTTAGCGCTGAAGCGAATTGCCACAGTAATGGACTCACCCGACATCAGGCGTGGAAATGTGGCTGCCTTCGAAAGATTCTCTCTTCAGATCCAGTCGCTGGTGGGTATGTTAAAGACACTTGGCGCTGATGGAGAAGTGGAGCTGCAGTGTGGTTCTCATGTTGCTCGCCTGCTCAGCAAGTTACCACCCGAGCAGCGAGCGGAGTTCCGCAGACGCACGTTCAGTCAGTCAGGCAATACCTACACCCTCAACGACCTAGCCGAATGGCTGAAGTACGAGTCCTGGTGCCAAGATTTCGATGGTCAGCTATCCTCCACAGCAGGCAAAGACAACCAGAATAGTCTGAAGCCTCACAAGCAATTCGGAAAACATCCTGTCACTGTGCTGCATGGATCAGAGAACACACAGAGGGAAATTAAACCTCCCAGTAGCTCTCCTACCAATGGTAAGCCTTCACCTTACTGTGCCTTCTGTGATAACCGTGAACATCACCTAAGCCAGTGTGCAGCCATAAGTAAACTCAACAAAGACCAGCTGACGGAGTGGATAAAGTCCAACAAAAGATGCTGGCGCTGTGCTCGCCCACACCAAGCAGCCCAGTGCAATTTGAAGAAGCCCTGCAAGCTGTGCAATGGTCGCCATCTTCAAGTCCTACACGATGTCAATACGGGGCAGCAGAAGGGAACAACACAGGCAGTGGTGAATCAGGATAGAGGTGAGGTGTCAACAAGTGTGTTTTACCTCGACCGGCCAACAGAGGGCAGCCGGATCCTGCTCAAAGTCATCCCAGTGTCCCTGCACCACGGCAGCCGCACCCTCCATACCTATGCGGTATTGGACGACGGGTCGGAGAGAACGATGCCAAGGCTTGGCCAAAGACCCGCTATCGCATCACCAACGCCTTCACAGCAGCTAACATCGACCTCGCAGATCATACTTACCCCATCGAAGCACTCCAAAAAAAGTATAAGCATCTGTCCGGGCTACCCCTCCAGCCATTCAAGAAGATCCAACCACTGCTGCTCATAGGCAGTGACCATCCACACCTCGTCACCCCCACTGAGCCTGTGCGTCTGGGCCCCCCCGACGGCCCTGCTGCCATCCACACCCGGCTGGGCTGGACGCTACAGGGCCCCTCCAGTGTCATCTGCCGATCGAACAGCCCACAGCAGTGCCTGTTGACCTCTGTCCCCCCTCAGGTGAGCGAGCTAATGAAGCATGTGGAGAAACTCTGGCAGACGGATGTCATACCCCTCAGGAGCAGCAAAGTGGTGACGCGCTCGCAACAAGACAACACCACCCGTGGGGAGGTTGATGGTATATTGCGCTATGCCACTCCATTGCTGCGCCGCAAAGATATGCCACGCCTCCAGGCTACCCCTGACGCCGTCATCCCTAGCTTGAGGGGAGTCGAGAGAAGACTCCAGAGAGATCCTAAAAAGGCCAAGGTGTACCGGGCAGAGATTGAAAAGTTGATCCAAGCAGGGTCAGTTGTCAGGCTTGACCCATCAGAACTGAACCGGGGAGATGAGGCATGGTACATCCCCCACCACCTTGTTAGCCATAATGGCAAGCACCGCCTTGTCTTCAACTGCTCATTCCAACATCGAGGGTACAACCTGAATGACTACCTCTTACCTGGGCCTACCCTAGGGGCATCGCTGCTGGGAGTTCTCCTCAGATTTCGGGAACATGCAATAGCCATAAGTGGAGACATAAAGAGCATGTTCCACCAAGTTCGACTGCTCCCCAAAGATCGCCCTCTCCTGCGTTTTGTGTGGCGCGACCTGCGCCAAGATGAGCCGGCGGCAGTATATGAATGGCAGGTACTCCCGTTTGGCACCACATGTAGCCCGTGCTGTGCTACATTTGCCTTGCAACGCCACACAAGAGATAACAGCCAGCCAGAAGATGAGGTGAGAAACTCCATTGAGAAATGCTTTTATGTGGACAATTGCCTCCAGAGTCTTCCCTCCACCACAGCGGCACGAGACCTGGTGGACAAGCTGAGAGCCCTCCTGTCCTCAGCTGGCTTTGTGCTTCGGCAGTGGGCCAGCAATGAACCTAGCGTCATTAGCCACCTCCCCGAAGATGCTAGGTCCAACAGCGCAGAACTCTGGCTTGCACAAGACAACACAGACAGTCCAGAGTCCACACTAGGCCTCAGCTGGCACTTCTCCACTGACATGCTGGGGTACAAACATCGTCCAGTCCAGTATGGTGAGCCCACCATGCGCAACATCTACAAGGTGCTCGCCAGCCAATACGACCCCTTAGGCTTCATCCTGCCGTATACAACGAGAGCCAAGATGCTGGTGAGATGCCTGTGGGACAAGCAGAGAGGATGGGATGACACCCAGCTTCCTCCAGACCTCGTCCAGCAGTGGAGAGACTGGGAAGAAGAGCTACGCTTCCTCCCTCAAGTAAGCCTCAGTCGTCCGTACACACCTAAGGCCATCGCTGCCTCAGTGAGAGAAAGAGAGCTGCACATCTTTTGTGACGCATCTGAGCAGGCCTATGGTGCGGTGGCGTATCTTAGAGTGGTGGACAACGATGGCACCGTGCACCTGGCCTTCGTGATGGCCCGATCCCGGGTAGCCCCAAGACATCTGCACTCAATGCCCCGGCTGGAGCTGTGTGGTGCACTCACAGGAGCCCAGCTCTCCAAACTCCTTAGTGATGAGCTCACTTTGGAGGTTCAGAAGACCGTCATGTGGTCCGACTCGACAACTGTACTGGCCTGGCTGCGATCTGAATCCTGCCGCTACAAGGTCTTCGTTGGCACTCGCGTAGCGGAGATCCAAGAGATGACCAACCAGCACACCTGGCGATACGTCGACTCGGCACAGAACCCTGCCGATGATATCACCCGTGGAAAAACACTGCAGGACCTGGTAAGGCCCAACAGATGGAGTCAAGGGCCCCCCTTTCTTCTTATGGATCCTAACCAGTGGCCTGCTGACCCTACCAATGCAGTGGGAGACCCTCCAGATACCACTGAGTTGCGCAAACTAACTTTCTGTGGTGTGACATCTGTAGCTGCAAATCAGTCTGACTCAGACCTCCTCCAACATAGCACATGGAAGGAACTGCTACAAGCCACTGTCCAGGAGCTTCATGGGGCGGCTACAGAGGAGAGCTGCGCTAATGCAGAGGATTACCGCCAGGCTGAGAGACTTCTCCTTAACAGGGCACAGCGAGACAGCTTCCCTGAAGAACTCCGTCTCCTTAAAGCAGGGAAACCTGTTCAGCGCAGCAGCCGCCTCCTGAACCTGTCCCCAGAGTTGGACGTCACCGGACAGCTCATCAGGGTCGGTGGTCGTCTCCGCCGGTCCGAAAATCTGGCGTACACCAGCCTACACCCGGTGGTGCTGGATCCCTCACATCCAGTAACCTGCCTCCTCATACAGGACTTCGACAGCCGTCTGAAGCACCCAGGACCAGAACGTGTCTTTGCTGAAATCCGACGCACGTACTGGATTCTGCGGGGAAGAGAGGCAGTCCGTCGCTTCCAAAGAACTTGTACAGAATGCCGCCGCTGGAAAGCAAAGCCTACAGTCCCCAGAATGGCTGACTTACCTGTAGCCCGCCTCCGTCTCTTTAAGCCTGCTTTCCACTCGACAGGCGTCGACTGCTTCGGGCCGTTTGAGGTCAGAGTGGGGCGGCGCACAGAAAAGAGGTGGGGAATAATATTTAAATGCCTCACTGTCAGGGCTGTACACCTTGACGTCCTGACTTCGATTGACACCGACTCCTTTCTAATGGCCCTACGTCGGTTTATTGCTAGGAGGGGAAGACCTGCCGAGCTCTACTCAGACCAGGGCACTAACTTTAGAGGTGGCGAGAGAGAGCTGAGCGAGGCATTTGCAGCAATGTCCGCTGACCTCCAGCTGCTCCTTGCCCCACAGAAAATTGACTTCCGCTTCAATCCTCCTGCTGCCCCCCACTTTGGGGGTGTGTGGGAGCGGGAGATCCGATCCGTGAAGACCGCCTTGTACACCACAGTCGGTGCACAGCCCCTACAGGAAGAGGTCCTCCGCACCGTCCTCATCGAAGTGGAAGGGATCCTGAACGCCAAGCCATTGGGCTACGTTCCATCTGATGTCAGCGATCCAGACCCCGTGACACCCAACTGCCTACTGATGGGGCGGCCTGACGCGTCCCTGCCTCAGGTCGTCTACCCCAAGGAGGAGCTCCTCAGTCGTAGGCGGTGGAGGCATGCACAAGTGCTTGCTGACCACTTCTGGGCCCGTTTCATTCGACTGTATCTACCTGGGCTACAGGCCCGGTCGAAGTGGCAGTCATCTCCAGCCGATGTCACAGAGGGCTCTGTGACAATGATCGTGGACCCCCAGTTGCCGAGGGCCTTGTGGCCGACTGGGCACATCGTAAAGGTTCACCCTAGTCCGGATGGCCACATCAGGTCAGCAGATGTAAGGGTCAAGGACAGAACGTACACACGGCCAGTCGCCCGGCTGGTTATCCTGCCTGCCCTTCCGGCTGAAGACAGCAGCCACCCCCTTTGAGTCTTGTTTAAGTTAGGGTAGCCTTTTGAGTGGTGCAAATGTAACTTGTACATTTGGGGGCGGCTGTACAAAAGGCTCAGGACTTCTATTCTGTTTATTTCTCCTTTTCATGCTTATGAACTTTTAATTTGATATTCCCAGCACCTACGTTAAGACGCAAGACCTATTGTTTACTTTTAGGCTGGCGCGCTGTTGAAGTAGCAACTTCATTGCTCTCCGTGTTGTCTGAGCAAAGTATACCCGGTAGCTTAAAGTGTGCGTCTATGAACGAAGTAAGTTTTCTAATATGAAGTTAAGGCTGTATGTTAAGCTATGAAATGTGTTGGGAGAAGTGAATTGCCTGTTGCTAGTTTAAGCGAGGGAGAAAAATGTTCGCACTTATAGCATTTACTACCGTGTTGGCTGACGTTATTATTAGCTGCTAAATTACGCGTATTGTGCCAGCACACAGACCTTTATCCGGCGCATATATGCCAAATGTGTTATTTGGTTTATCTGTATGCTTAGTTTGCTTAGTACTGTGTAAGGACATAGTTTACTGGTATTATCTAGCTGGTCATTTGCCTGCTTGTTGCTCGGTGATGCTGCAAGCTGACTAGCTTGTTAACTATGACACATGCATGCGTGCTACGTTGTAGCCCTATGCTTATTATTATTTCTCTTTATTTTCAGAACCACACACTAGCCATCTACTCAATGTAGAGAAAGAACTGGAATATACACACACCTTGTTGCACTGTGATATCTTGTGGATAATACAAGTGATTGCATCCAATCCCGTCTCCTCATTCTGTGTCCTCTCTCACGTGCGCCCCTCCTGCCCTGAACATTCTGGCCTTGAAGTAGTGTTCTGGCCGACACTCCAGATTGTGTGCGGTGTTAAAATACGAACAGCCCTATACAGTCCTACCCATCCATAGAGTCTAACCCATCTACTAACCCTCACCCACAGGGATACTTGTAGCGAGACAGAGGCTCCTTCCCCAGTGTACTGCCTGGCAAGAGAGGACGTTAGAGAGAACATCCTGGGGTGACAAACGTACAAACTGGGGGGAGCGCGTGTCAAAAAAGATTGAAAACCCCTGTGATGAAGGATGATGGTGATGAAACATTACATCCAATGATAATGTGGTAAAATTGGTTCATGTTCCAACGTAAATTGGTGTCAATAGATTTCTTTATCCTAAAACATTCATGATCTAAACATGGAATGTTGTTAAAGTAATCAGGATTCCTTGATAGTTAGATGCATCGTAATATCGTAATGAATGAAAATACAGTCGTATTTGTTTATTTAGAAATGCGAATACTTTGAAGCTAAGTTGCGTCAATGTGAAAAAGTGATTTGTATTTTTACATTTTGTATGCTTTGACAACACATGTATTCATTTGTCATGCCATTAAAGCCAAAACTAAAATGGAGAAAGAGCAGTTCAGTTCAGTTTAGTTAAATGACCACAAACTGTTGGAATTTGCTTTCGGTACAGCTTTTTAAAAAAATATATATGACGTGAAACGGTTCATATTTCACAAAGCAAAACAGAACTCTTTGGTACTATCAAAGTTGCATGGTACACAGACAGTACAAATTACACTCAATAAATTAGACAGCATGGTAGCAAAACGCATGAAGTATGGAATGGCTATTTTTCCTTAAGATTGTCCACTTCATGGTCCCCCAGCTGATCTTCAATGGCAGTCAGCTGCTGCTTTGGGAGGTGTAACCAGATAGACTGCATTACATCACAACACTCACTCACGTCCGTGGCTATATAATTATGTTACAGGTCTGCAATGTCATACTACACAATCCAGCTCAGGGAACAACAAAACAGTGCAAACAAAACTGTTGGAGAGTGAAAGGAGAGTGCATATCCAGTGTTGAACTACCGTCATAAAAAGTCTCCTCGGAGTGAACGTTTCGATTGCGGGAAATGTATTGCTTTTAAATGTTTTTTTGTTGAAAAGCGGGCAGAAGAGTGGGACATGATGTGGGACTGAACTGGGGATTCCCCATCCGTCTCTTTGAAAACCACAATAAAGGCGTTATAGATTCCCACAGGTAGAGGATGACAAAAAGAGAAATCAAACCCAGCAGTGTTTATAACAATCATGTGTTTCACTTCATTTGTGTTTTGCACTTTGAGCAGGCCACTGCCTTAAACCTGCTAGTCCCATAGTGGATTTACCGTACAGCTCAGACTCCCACTGTGGAGAGTTAATTCAAAGGACAGGCTGAGTTCCAAGCAAAGTTCTGAGTTCAGAGGTTCTTACAAGCAACTGATGCCTTTTTTTCCATTATTGGGGCCAGTTTACTTTTTGAATGAAATTGACTTACGTTGTACCAAAAGAAAATGTATTGACATGCATTCGGCTTTACATTTGATCATAATCCTGACGGAATGAACTGTTCTTAAAGTGTAAAGCCATTTGATTTCTGAGGTTATATTATTTTTTAGCACTTTGGGGAATGCATGTCTTGCTAATGTCCGATCCTGCACTTTCCCACAAACATTCAGCAGCCATTATACAATGGAGAGAGTTACTCTCCTGCAATACCTGCGTATCTTACTAGTTATTGCATATTTTACTAGTTATGGATTTGATGCTTTTAACCTGTGGAAAAACCTATACACTTGTAAGTCGCTTTGGATTAAAAGTGTCTGCCAAATGACTAAACTTTAAAAATGTAATATAAAAATGCAAGGTCCACACTTCTCAGGAAAAGGCCCCACTGCTGTCATCAAAGTTGTGGATTTACAGTGGATGTGGATGCTAGTGTTGAAGCCTGGTGATTCTGTTTATGCCTCAGTATCTCCCCCTGCTGGCAATATTGGAACTGCGTGTCCCAGTCATTTACCCTAACCACAACGCTACAGGCCGCCCTGCTATGGTCCAGACATTTGGTCAGAGGCAGAGAGCCTCCAGGCAGTGAAACGCACCTCTCATTTCACACAGTGATTAAGTTACTCTATGAGACACATTGAAATTTGTTTTTTTAAGAAAAGGAAATAGCTTGTCATACATGCTTGTACCATGGTTCTCTGTAATTGTATCTGTGTAGAGAGGATGCAAATTTACTACCCAGTCTCCTGGCAAGCTCCAGGTCTACTGTCATTTGATCATTGTCAAAAGTGTAGACATTTGTCTGAAATCAGTGTCAATTGATTCAATTGTAATTCAAAACAGATTTTTGACACAAAGGAAGGTGAGAATAAATTGCTTACTCTACAAATCAAACACAACAATACATTTTAGGTAAATAAGCTGGTGGATAGAAAAGAGAAAGCAATTAAGCTTGAGATTTGTCATCAGGACAGTATCTGCACGTGTGCGTAGGTGCTTGTGTGCGTGCGTGTGTGTGTCGAAAAGTATGAGAAAATGTTTGATGCAACAAGATGATCATGACACCACCACTAAACCAGCTGAACCAGTATAATCTGATTTGGTCATGGAGGCTTAACTGTCACTGCTGAAATAGGCAAAAACATAGTAGACATGCAACCATGAATAATAACCCAAGGTTTGTACAGAACACATTTAATTGATTTTCGTTAACAGATAACAGCACACATTTTACATGTTACCTTCAAGGGACACGTGTTGATATAATTTTAGAAGAATTTCCTCCTCTGCCACTCCTTGGTGGAACACCACCTCTGCCACGCCCGGGCTGTGTCGAAGTGTCCCAAGACACCTAACTCCTAAATGCTCCTGACGAGCTGGTCGGCGCCTTGCATGGCAGCCAATTGCTGTTGGTGTGTGAGTGTGTGTATGAATGGGTGAATGAGAAGCATAAATTGTACAGCGCTTTGGATAAAGGCGCTATATAAATGCCAACCATTTACAAAGCAATATTGTTAAAATGGGCACTTCTAATAGAAAACATCAGACACAAAATGAAATGTAATTATGTTTAATAAAAAATTAAACAAAAAAGGTTTATACACTGGAACATTTTATACAATTTCTGTTCTTTTAGCTTGTACTCCAGCACATTGGATTTGAAATAAATAAATTAAAATGACTTTAAAATCCAGACTGTCACCTTTAATTTGAGGATATTTACATCCATATTGGGTGATCCCGTTGGAATTACAGTCCCTCATTTTAGAGAACCAAACATTTTGGACAGTTGGCTTGGTCAGCTGTTTCTGATTAGCCAATCACTAAGGAAGTGTATTCAATCACTTCCTTAGTACAGGTGTAAGAGCTTTCAGAATGTCATCCTGATTCTAGGCTTTTGATTGCCAATGGAGTCTATTATTGCCATTTGTTGCATGAACATGAAGTCAAGGAAGCCATTATCCATCCATCCATTATCTTAACACGCTTATCCTGAACAGGGTCACAGGGGGGCTGGAGCCTATCCCAGCATACATTGGGCGAAAGGCAGGAATACACCCTGGACAGGTCGCCAGTCCATCACAGGGCACACACACCATTCACTCACACACTCATACCTATGGGCAATTTAGACTCTTCAATCAGCCTAACCTGCATGTCTTTGGACTGTGGGAGGAAACCAGAGTACCTGGAGGAAACCCACGCAGACACGGGGAGAACATGCAAACTCCGCACAGAGAGGCCCCGGCCGACGGGGATTCGAACCCAGGACCTCCTTACTGTGAGGCGGCAGTGCTACCCACTGCACCATCCGTGCCACCAGGAAGCCATTATGAGAAATTAAAAAAACAGTCAGAGACATACACACAATGAGCACTTTATTAGGTATTTATAACTTATTTATAAATAAAATATGACTTCTACTGCTGTAGCCTATCCACTTAAGAGTTATGATGCATCTCGTGTTCAGAGATGCTCTTCTGCATACCACTCTGGTATTGTGTGGTTATTTGCGTTACTGTCACCATCTTGTCAGCTTTGACCAGTCTGGCCATTCTCCTCTGACATCTCTCATTAACAAGACATTTCTGTCTGCAGAACTGCTGCTCACTGGAATTTAAATTTTTCACCATTTTTTTCAAACTAGAGACTAGTATGCGTGAAAATCCAAGGAGATCAGCAGTTTCTAAGATACTCAAACCATCATGTCTTCCACCAACAATCATTCCATGGTCACATTTTTTCCCCATTCTGATGGTTGATGCAAACATTAACTGAAGCTCCTGATCCATATCTACATGATTATGTATCTGATGCATTGCACTAATGCCACACAATTGGCTAATTAGATAATAGCATTAATAAGTAGGTGTAATAAAGTGCTCAGTGAGTGTAGGTTAAATAATAGGCTTGCGGAAATTTTTACTTGAGCAGAGAAGATGCTTCTGTAACTCTTCACAAATTACTAGCCTTTTATCCATAAATCTTACAAATCTGTGAGAAACATCTCATTTTAGTGCCTGAGGTACAGGAAGTAAAAGATTGGCACCTGTATGTGAAAAATCGTATTGTTTCTATACAGACATTTTATACAGTTTTTATATACAAATGTATACAAAATAAGCCCATACAACACATGCACTTGTTGGAACAGGACTTCGGAAAACAATGAATTATGTTCATTGCATGTTTACTATTTAATCCCACCAAAATGGAACATAAAAAATGATACAGTATCAAGATGGAAAAAAAAGATTAATTGGTTTTTAAGAGTTGTGACCCCAAATTGACCCCAAACATAATAGGAGGGTTAATGTATGCATTCTAGTTAAATGTTAACAACAAGTAAGGCTATAGTAAAATCATTGTGCTGCTACCTCAACGTTAACAGATTACAAAATCAATTAACTCTTGGAAATTAAAAGCACTACAATGTAACATTTGTGACCAAGTGCAAGAATTCAAAAATAATTAAAGAAAAACACATTTCCCATGCCCCCTTCAAAAAGCAGGTGAGCAGTGAGTATACCTCTTGCGCAGGCAGGCTGTAGGTGTTCGATTGAATAAAGAAATGGTAACCAACCCTGTTCCTGGAGATCTACCATCCTGTACCTTTTTACACTAACCTTAGCAAAGCACACCTCATTCAACAGCTAGAGATTGAGCTGCCACTTAGTAGTCATGCAGGTCAAATTATGGTTGAAATGCAAACCTGCAGGATGGTATATCTTCAGGAAAAGGTTTGATTACCACTGGACCTTGCCTTGCTACTCCTGCTGATTGTAATGCCATGAGCAACTGGCCCTTGGAAAGTAAAACCCAGATAGAACTCAACATCCTCATTCTCATAAGGGATTGAATCTGAATTCAAAGCATGTATCGTGAATGGCTTCTTTTCAGCACCCTCAATGTAGACTTTTCCATCTTTTGTCCAACCTTGAACACGTTTCAGCAGAAGTTCAACCTCTGGCATTTTCCACACATCTCCACTTAGCCACTTCTGTCTCTTCTCAGACATTGAGAGAAGTTTGTTGACCATTTCCAGCTTGCTCTTGTGAACAATCTTACTCAGTCCTTTTTCTTTGCCAAGAAAGAAATGAGTAAAAACCCTCTTTACTTTTGGTAAAGGTAAATCTTTCATTTTGCTGATGTAACCTTGTTTGAGACCATCAACAGCTGCCATGATGATTTCATATTTGGCATCTCTGTCATGGTTGTTATCATCATCTTCAGGCCAGAATAGCAGAGTTTGTAAAAAAAGAACATTAGGCAAATATTTACCTCTCTCTTTTTGGAACCTCCGGCTAAGTTCCTGAAGGGCTTGAAGTGTTACAAGTTTGGAAGAAGTTGCAGAAAGACAACTTAAGGCAATCTGTGACGATATGTATGTCACAATTTCAGTTTGATCTAAGTTATGCTTATTGCCAGGATAAGCAGCAATGATCTGTTCTAACTGTGCACGTTTCTTTTCAGACAAAAGTGAAAAGACGGCAGTCATGTTACCACCACCAAGGCTGCAAATGTTCATGCGCATCAACAGACCTTGGTTAAGTTTAGGCAATGGTACCTCTCCAAAAAGTTTACCATACCAGGATGATCTTTTCGCTAGCCACCTTATTGGATTGTTTATCTTCATTTCAGTGCTGAGTGTTTCATGGTCTGAAGTGGCGGCAGTCTGGAAATATGCTAGGTTTTCAGATATCAGTTCAAGGGCTTGCCACATGTTTTTCTGAATGCTTTTCAGTTGGCTGTGAAAATGTATCCAGGGATGTTTTACAGCTTCTGGAATGTGTTCTGAGAGCAGGTACTGCATACACTCTTTCTTTCTATCGGGAAACACACTCAAAATGAGCTTCAAAATATCAAATGCAAGTTCAACTTCAGAAAAGTAGCCTGTGTTGATAGTTTCTTGATCTGTGTTGGCTGCTGTCTGGCATGCTCTGAAGCACTGCATTCCTTTTAGTGCTGTTGCAATTGCACCCACAGTGCCTTCAGCAGTAATCTTGCCTTCAAGTAATTTGCATTTTGCATTGAACCATCTCTTGTACACCTGGCCTTTTGTGTCTAAGAAAAAGGAATTGTTTGGTTTTTTTCGTTCTGCAATCTCTGCCCAGTATTCAGCTTTTTCAAACATTTTTTGTGTGTAATGCAGTCGAGCAAGTTGCTGAGCAAAGAAGGCATCGTCACCAAAACGCGCATAGGCTTCCTGCAGAACTTCAACTGCCCTCTCTGTGGTTTCTGCCTCCAGAATATGTTCGATGAGAGGGGAAAAGGAACTGTCCTTTTCATCACCTCTACTGATCTTGCTGCGCCTCATGCAAAGATCCCGCAGAAATCTGTGGTAATCGTCTTTTCCAAAACTGTTCTCAAAAAGCACGTCTTCATGGAGGAGGCCTATGGCTCCAGTGCTCTGCTGCACATCGCTCCCTAAAAGCTGTTGGAGAAGTTCTTCAGCGACTAATGGATGAATCATGCGTATACATTTGATGTTTGTCTTCTCATTTCTCAAGTGTATGAAAAGAAGTTTGGCTTGTTCACTTAACGATGACTCAAACAAATGCCTTCTGAATCTGTCATTGCGTCTACTCAGAGTTTCCGGTGTTTCATTCACATGCATGGTCAGTAGCAAGAGAACCTCACAATGAGACTGAGTGAGGTAAGAGTTTTGAACATGTGTGTTGAGTAAAGCCACGTACAGAATGAGGCGAGTGGAAACAGAAGAGTGATCAATGCCTTCCAGCAAATCAGTCACAAATTTGGTAACGTACTCCCTATCAAACTCTTTACTCATCAACACAAATGTCAAGAGGTGCTCCGGTGGATGCTGTTCTTTAAGTTCAATCATTTTCTGTGCAAATTGTATTTTTTCATCTGGGGATAATTTGTGAGTCACAGGAAAGTTCTGTAAAGGTGAGTCCTTGCACATTTTTTCTGGGTCATGTGACTGTCTGCAGCTCAGAACAACAAAACACAATGTTCCTTGATTGATTTTCTTGACTTTCATTGCAACTTCCAATTCATTTCTGAGGCTGTCTAGATAGTCATTTTCATAGTCTTCCACCAGGAGGAGTACAGGAAGGCATTTCTGCTGGTCTTTTTCCTCATATTCACGCAGTTTTACAGCATGCTCTGCGACACGGGTCACTGGGAATGATACTTTTACAACTCCACATCTTAGATCTTTTCTGTTGTTCCATAGTACATGTCGTGCAACGGTGCTCCCACCACTTCCTGGGTGGTGGTACATATTGATGCTGTTGACATGCATTTGGTCCTTACTCCATCTGGGAGTGTAATTCAGGGCATTGGTAATATCCTTATAGGTGTCCCTTTGGATAAACTCCCCAACCATTTTGTTTTCTGCAAGCCAGAAATTCACCCAACTTACTTTACCTCCCCTGTAAAACTGCATTTCAACTTTTTCTTTTTCATCCTCAAAGACACCAGTGGAATCATCACACTGGTCTACACACAGGATCTCCAAGGAAGACATCCTTTCTTCTTCAGTGGTTTCAAGCAGACACACTGCATTACCGTGGGTGGGTAAATGCCTGGAATTCACAGTGTGAGGCTGAACACGTTGTACTGTGGCATTCACATGGCTCATTTTCATCCCTACAACACTCTTGTTGGTTATCGTCTCAGGACTGCAAGATATCTGAGCATAGCCTGTCCATGTGGTGTGATTTTCTTCAGATTCCGAAATGCAAATGATGTCTTCATGGCCTTGCATCTCAGAGTAGAACTCATAGAAAGTGTGAAGCATTGGCAGCTCCACTGGTGAAGTGAGAAGAAAAATCACTGAAAAGGTGCCTGGGGGAAGAACTTGTTTACAGATCACCGACACTGCCTCCTTCAGAAGAGTCTTTTCAGTCTTGATCCAGGTCATTTCATCACAGGGAGTTTCATTTCCACGGTAGCCATTTCGTCCATTGCAAAAAATCCAGCTGACCTGTTCAAACAAGTTCAAATGGCTCGCAAATGCACTGATGTTCATCTCACTTGAAATTTTGTAACTATGCAGGAAATGCAAGTTTGGGGCATGGTGATCATGGTATTTCTTGCATAATCCAGACAGGTTAGAATCAGGGTCAAAGTCAAAGACACAGAATATCTTCATGTTCACTATGAAGTCAATGGAACTCAAATGCTCACTTTCAAATTTGTTAGTGACAAGAATGTACCACTGGTCTTTGTCTATGACCTTTTTTCCACCAGTCACCAACTTCTCCAATTTTCTTCCAAGGTTTTGCACGATATTCGGTGTGTTGATCAGACAAGACTGTTCAGCCTTTTCTCTACTTGCATCTCTGTCTTTCATACGTTGGTAGAACATATCGTGATCACTAACTGGTTCTGTTTTAGCGCCTATTCTCTCATAGAAGATTTCCTTTTCAAACTCAACTTTGTTTGATGCTTCTTTGAAATTTGGTAGACGGACAGGGTAAACTCGGTTTTTCACAATGCTTATTTCTGGCACAATGTCAACTTCTATGACATAATGTTCCTCTGTGCAGTTCCCAACCTTTATAAACTCTGGTTCATGTATGCACTTTCGCACATGTTCACTATTCTGCTTTGAGAAACTTTTTTCAATGTGATCAAATGCATCAATATACATGTCTTTCCCTTTCACAGGAACACCTATTACCTCACCATGTACATAGCCAGTGTCACCTTTACTGTCCATCACCCCAAAATGTATGGTACCATTGGACCGCATATTCATGCATGCAGAGCCAAATTTAAAAACCTCTCTAGCAAACTTTGCTTGCAGCCTTTGACGGGATAACGTAGCTGCTATGGCGAACGATTTGTATTCATGACAAGGTGTGGTAAGGTCAGAAACACCAGATTCAGGCAGAAGTACACTGTGCTGTAAGTATGTACATTCAGAACCCTTTTTGCCTATAGGCCGTGGTTTACAGTCCCTCTTACAAACTGACTGTTCCTGGTGTGACTTATTCTCTGGATCTGGAGGGACTTGTGTTGGTCCAGCATCTGTGTCATGACTGCCTATTGATTGCTGCTCCTTCTCATCTCCACCTTTTCTCTTTTTTAGGGCTTTTTGAGGTTCTTGCACTCGTGAAGACTCAATCAGCTCATTCCTTTTTTGGATTATCAAGTGAGCCTGCCCTGATTTCATTCCAATTTCTTCTTTTAGATAGTTTTGTGTTAGTCCCAGGAGAACTTGCCCACTAACTTCCTCCTCATTCATTTTCTTAATGTAGTTCTCTTTCACTCCTATGGACTTCAACCAAGAGCTGACATCACATTCCTTCCATTTTTCAACTGGTTGACAGTTATGTCCTTCCACTAAATAAAAACACAAAAAGTATTTTTTCAACATTGTAACAAGTAGCTTGTTTGTAAAGCATTTATTATTTCTGAAATTGAATTAAAGTTCAATAAGAACTACATAAAAAGTATTTTTCATTCAATGATTTTTCACACTTACTCATTGTGAGGAGAGTGTTGCTGTTTTCATTTGTAGGCAGACAGAATAGTTTCACTTACTCAGCTCCATCAATCTGTAGAGAAAACAAAACCAGGCAAACCTGGTTTAGCCGGACCCTGATGTAGCAAAGGGGAGTATATGTGGCAGAAACTATATGGGTTGAACCATGCCCGTCAGCGCAAAAGTGGAACTGGACCCTCCACTTTTTTATTAATAACATAAATTTATAACATTATATCAGTCATATATTATATAACTGCTTTCCCATGAAACCAGAAGCAATGTTAAATATAACTCTCATTTATAGGCTACATTTACTTCCTTCATTGACACATTTTCCATCTCAGAATGTTGAAAAATGTGTTTAGTGGCTTTAAGAGCATTGCATTGTGGTTTTGGTTGTGATATGGTAGTAGCTTTGAGATTGCCATGGCAACATATAGTTTTGTATGTATTGATTCTATTAGGTATGTCTGGAATACTGTAGAAACAAAGAAGCCGCCAATACCATCTGCTTCACGGAATAAACACTGTTTGTTTCTTCACCACATAACGCAGTGGAATGAAGGGACATTTTATTAGTGGAGCTACCTCAAAATTTGGCTAGGCATCACCACGTTCTGAACCTTGATTTTAAAGTTACAATAGGTAAGATTGTGTTAAAACATTGTTACAAGACCATTGTAAATCCCTTCCTATCATTGAAAAAGGCTTACTGACATGTTGACTCACCCTCTGCCTGTGTTTATAGTCCTTAAATTCGGGTTTCAAAATATACAGTTGGCCAACACACTGTATAGCTGTACAATAATTCAAGCTCATTGGTTGAAAATTGGTTCTAATTGCTAATTGCCACAGCCAATGGTGTGTGTGTGGGGGGGTTCAACGTCAGCGTGTTCACATAGAAAGGGTGGGATGAACAGTGTTGTGGTTTGAGGGGTGTTTATTGCTGCAATTCCTCTCTTGACCATTAGAAGTCTGAAATGACCTATTTCACCTTTAGTCAGTTGAAACTTCCCTGAAACTGTCCCAGTTATGGCCTGGAAGCAAAGTTTGTCAGGGGCTTTATTTTTAATAATTTAAATTATTATTATATATTCATGCTTCCATAAAAGGGAACCTCTGGTAACACAACATGTGCCTTTTTCCCAGTGAGCTGATTGGTCAGGGAATATTTCATTCATTTTGAATAATAATAATAATAATGAATAATTAATGTTATTTTTTATTTATTTATTTATTTTTTAATTCACCATCCATCTAACCATTTTTATTTCATTTTATGTTGTCTTTATTTTGTATGACAATGAAATGAAATTTTGAAGCCACAAACAGGTATTTACTTTTCTACTATAGTTCCACCTTATGTTCAGCTATCTCTCTTGGCTCGGTTTGGTTTCAAACCTGATGAAGGCTGTAGCATGTTGCAGGTTGACTCATACCAGCAAGGTCACGAGGAGCAGCACACGCCTTCAGAAATCAAGAAATAAGGCCAGCAGAATTGTTATACACTACTCATTTCGCATAAAATTGCTATAACAGCTTCCGATGGGTGGAATAAAATACTTAAAAAATATTTAAAAGGGAAGAAATCACAATTGTAGGATATACGCATATTGTCTAAGCCAGAACCACCTAAACTGAGATTTTGCTCACCTTGTGCTGGAAAGCGTCGGTCTGGAGTAGCCTATATGTTGATTTTTCTTACGCTATATGGATATAGTATAGGCGAGTTTACGCGCCAGAAGTAGCAGGACTTAGCCGATGTTATTAACCTATAAACAGAAGTAACCATGTTCAGTGAAAATCTAATTCACCAGGAAAAACAAGACACTTTATCTCAAGCATGTAGAGTTACGTATTTACATCATTGCCTAATAATAAAAATTGATTCAAAATCAATGAAGAATAACAGTAGCTATTCGAGAATATCATAATAATCACAGTTGTACGTTTCATTAGACATATAAATCTCTCTTATACAATAACAGAAATTATCTGAAGCACAAAAAAAGAACACGAACCCGAGGAGATTTCTTCAAGTGTCGCGACTGCATTCAAGACAAACTTCGTATGCAGCAGTCTAAAATCATAAATTTATAGAAACTGCTGCAATCTCAGCCCCCCGATTCTGATTCGCCAAAAAGTCAAGCTGAATAGTTTTATTACTCCATAAGTTTCGATTTCCTGAGAGATACGCCCTAAAGTCACGGAGCTGGAGGTGGGATTCAAGCATAATTAGTCTTCAGGCAAAGATAGATAGAATGTTCAAGGTTCAAGGTTGTTTATTTGTCACATACACAGAGAAATATATACATTTAAAAAAAAATGGTATATGACTGGCACATGACATGATGTCATAAAATGTCTTCTTACCGTGAGAAGTCCCGAACAGTTTACATTTAGGCAGATGCGCATGCAAGTTAAATTGCGTATGTTCGTTTTGGTCGCAGCACATTCGACACGCAAGATCCTTGTATTATTTTTACGGTGAAGAGTGCCTGACCGCAAATGTAGTTTGACAATGTGTTTACACGGCGGAAGTTGTGGCGTTTATTTTATTTTATTGTTCAAGGTTGACTATAGTCACCTTTTTAGATCGAACTTTAGATAAAACACTTTGAGGCTCAGGCACGTCATACCCGTAACGTCAGCCTACACACAAATACACAAACACAAATGTCGAGGTGCCTAGTGGATGCTGTTAATTAAATTCAATAATTTTCTGTGCAAACTGTATTTTTAAATCTGGGGATAATTTGTGAGTCACAGCAAAGTTCCATAGAGGGGACTCCTCGCACATTTTGTTCAGGGCCATGTGACTGTCTGCAACCAAATGATGTTCTCGGACTAATTTTCTTGGCTTTCATTGCAACTTCCAATTCATATCTCAGGCTGTCTCAGGAGTACTGAAGACATTTCTGTGGGTATTTTATTCTCATATGCAGGCCGTTTTAAAGCATGCTCTGCAACAAAGGTCACTGGGAGTGATGCTTTTACAACTCGCATAGGACCGGCTGCACAACGGTGCTCCCACCACTTCCTGGGTGGTGGTATATATTGGAGCTGTTGCCAGGTATTTGGTCCTTACCTCATCTGGGAGTGTCATTCAGAACGTAAAACATCCTAATGAGTGTCCCTTCGAACAAACTCACCAATAAGTTTTTTTTTTTCTGCAAGCCAAAAATTCATCCAGCTTACTTTAGCTCCCCCGGAAAACTGCTAATCAACTTTTTCATCCTCAAAGACACCAGTGGAATCGTCACACTGATCACACCCACGATCTCTAAGGAAGGCATCCTTTCTTCTTCAGTGGTTTCAAGCAGACACACTGCATTACCGTGGGTGGGTAAATGCCTGGAATTCACAGTGTGAGGCTGAACACGTTGTACTGTGGCATTCACAGGGCTGTTTATCGTCTTGGGCCTAATAGCCTGTCCCATGTGCGGTGGTTTTCTTCCGATTCCAAAAACGCAAATTGTGCCTTAATGGTGGTACAATTTTACAAGCACAACAAATACCCCCATTCCCCAAATTATAATTAGAAGACGTTTGAAAACACACTGAATTAAATAAACAGTATGCTTATTTATTTGGATCTCAGCAGTTTGCATGTAATGTTTTGGGGAGCGTAAAAAATTAACAAAACTACAAGCCAATATTGGAGAAAAAAATATATCACTTAACACCACTAAAAACATTGGACACATTCTAATAGCATTTGAAAAGCAAATCCAAAAATTGAAATCCATTACAAAATCATTTGCAAAAAAAAAACTTGAAAGTGAAAATCTCTTCCTCTTTAATACAAAATATATATTGGATGCTATACCGTGATTTGTTAATGCCTGTTTTTTCTTTGTATTTCATTGAATAAAATCATTTTGTGGAAAACTGCTACTCATAGCAGACACCAAAAAGGAGTAAAATTCTTCCTGAAGTATCATGTTCAAGTATTACCCTTCTGGATGGCAGTGGGAATTCTGGGTGTGAAAAATGACACAATACATTTACACCTTCATCTTCACGGTGACCTGTAGACTGGGAATGAGACACACACATTGCACACCCTGGCCCCAGAGATACTGTACATTACAGTTTTGACATAAAACAAGGCAATTAATATACAGATTTAAGAAAAAAATGTTGGAAAGGACAAAAGCAGCCAAGTGATAATACAAGTTTGGCAAAATGCTTTAAAACCTCATCAGACAGGAGTTTTATGGGGGCAGAATCAAGCAAATGTATAAATCAGCATTTACTCTTGTGTTTCCATACTCTTATTTAAGCAGAGTACCCCTGCACATATATTTCACAGTGAGGTTATCCGTCTGCTACAAGCACAGCTCATAGCTACGATGATCATTATATACTTTTTAAATGTTGTAAATCCCTTTAAAAATAGTTTTAACCTACTATTTACCTACGGAGGCAAAGATCTGACGCTTCATGATTCTGTGCACTATGTACTTGCCTCAAAGCACAGTAGATATGTCCGTTTAAACACTATTAGCACTGAAAGCCAGCCATAAGTTTTCACAAATAAACTGATAAACTTTTACAAGGTGATCTCCTGAAGCCATATCATATGTACCACATAAAACCACACGGGAGGGCGATTTTTAAATCTGCCCAAAATCGAAAAAAACGGAAAAAAAAAAAACAAACAATAAACAAAAGAGTTACCCAATAATAAATTGGTCACCTTTGGAATTTAAACCTCACAACACTCCCTGTACCATAAAATGCCTCAGATTCCAGGCAGGTTAAAGGTATTGGCCACGCGGACGGTAAGCACTCCCACTGGAGTCCCACAGGTGAACGCAGGGGCAGTGTCGAGAGGATAAGGAACTTTGGCCACAGCGCATCATCCTTTATCAGAATCAATGCGACACACCCATAACACTCGCTAAGAAACACTGAGAATCGCACACAACAGCTGTAGTCCCCCCCAAGTTTGCTGAAGCAAAGTGTATGACGCCCCGCCCCATCAACAGTTTTGGGGGGCGGTGGGGTTTACAGGGAGTTTGCCAAAAATATAGACTAAATGAAAGGTACGCCTGGACCCATGTGATACTCGTTGAAAGCACAGGGCTCGCAAGCTCTTCTAGGCAGTGCCGTTTCCCGGCTCCACAGTGACGCAGCGAAGGCACTTGGGAAGGGGAGGCGCCCCCCGGAGGCGAGGTCCGAGCGCTGCAGGCTCTTCACCCACCGGCGCGGGGGAAGGCGGCCAGCCCTGGAATGCGTTCACCTCTTAAGGCAAGAAAATGCGAAAAGCCGCGGCCACGGACCGACCCCATCACCCGCCTGTCTCTCACACGGAGTCCGTTCTCCGGGCCTCCTGGACGGGCCAGCGCTGGGCTGGGCTGGGGGGAGGCAGGGCTGGGTTGGGGGGAGGCAGAGTTTGTACAGAGAGAGGTGGGGCTTGTGCAAGGGGAGGCAGGGTTTCTGTTAGAGCAGTCTGGGCTGGTCTGTGGGGAGGCGGGGCTTGTGCAAGGAGAGGCGGGTTTTGAACTGGAGGAGGCGGGTTTTGTAAGGGGAGAGGCGTGGTTTCTGTTGGGGCAGGCTGGGTTTGTGTGGGGGGAGGCACGGTTTCTGTTGGGGCAGGCTGGATTTCTGTTGGGACAGGTTGGGTTTGTGTGGTGGCAGGCATGGTTTGTGTGGTGGCAGGCATGGTTTGTGTGGGGGGATGCTGGGATTGTGTTGGGACAGGCTGGGTTTGTGTGGGGGCAGGCACGGTTTCTGTGGATGAAGGCTGGGATTGTGTTGGGGCAGGCTGGGTTTGTGTGGGGGCTGGCACGGTTTCTGTAGATGAAGGCTGGGATTGTGTTGGGGCAGGCTGGGTTAGTGTGGGGGCAGGTTGGGTTAGTGTGGGGGCAGGTTGGGTTAGTGTGGGGGCAGGCTGGGTTTGTGTGGGGGCAGGCTGGGTGAGTGTGGGGGCTGGCATGGCTTCTGTCGGGGTCCCTCTGCAGTGGTAGTAAGGCAGGAAGAGGCGCTCGTGTGCGCAGGTATGCATGGCCCTGTAGGTGTGCTGCAGCAGGTGGGGGAAGCGGGAGGTGAAGTAGGACACAAACTCATCGGGGATGGAGCCCAGCGTCTCCTGCACGTCTGCGGGCAGCTCCCGGTAGTGGTGCTTCTGTTGGGAGAAACAAGATGGAGGATGGGGAAGGTGTATCAGTGCACCGCTCAACACCGTCTTCTCAAAGAGCAGAACCAAGCACATGCATGGAGGTCGCGTGTAAACCCCAATGGGGAAGAAGTATGAAACTCACAGCCCATTCCACATCTCTTATTATAACACAGTCCACTACACTACAGCCACACTACAGTCACACTACACACTACAGTCACACTACAGTCTCACTACACACTACAGTCACACTACAGTCACACTACAGTCTCACTACACACTACAGTCACACTACAGTCACACTACACACTACAGCCACACTACAGTCACACTACACACTACAGTCGCACTACACACTAGTCACACTACAGTCAGACTACACACTACAGTCACACTACACACTACAGTCTCACTACAGTCTCACTACAGTCTCACTACAGTCTCACTACAGTCTCACTACACACTACAGTCAGCTCATGAAACCTGCCTTATTCCTCATGGCTCGGAGCAGATCCCGGACTGATCCGCCTTTATATGAACGAAACTTGCGCAGATCTACCGGGAACAAAACATAATTGAAAGTCATTAACAAACAACAGAAAATACTTCAAATTACACGTCTATCAAAAATGCAGAATCACCACAGTCACATTGAAGAATTTTACCTAAAAACTGTTTTGCAGTAGTCTGTGGTGTTAGGACAGCGTAGTACGCATTAACGACAGCAGCGCTTACCGGTCTGTAAGGGGACAGTGATGTGCTCCCTCCAGTCACCCTGCACCACTGCCCGCCCCCCTCGCTCTAGCTGCCGGATGATTGGTCCGTCCAGCGGCTCCTTCTCTATCCTGTCACTCACGTCCTGCAGGAAGCACACAACACACAAATGAGTCAGACATACACTCACTGAGCACAACACACAAATGAGGCATACACTCACTGAGCACAACACACAAATGAGGCATACACTCACTGAGCACAACACACAAATGAGGCATACACTCACTGAGCACAACACACAAATGAGACATACACTCACTGCGCACAACACACAAATGAGACATACACTCACTGAGAACTTTATTAGGCATCTATTAGACTTATTTTTTAGACTTCAGCTGTTGTAGCCAATCTACTTAAGAGATTTGATGCATTCTGTGTTCAGAGATGCTCAGTGAGTGTACATGCAGCACTGTGTATCCACCAGAGAGAGAGAGAGATAAGATGGAGATAGACAGAGAAAGAGACAGACAGACAGAGAGAGAGAGACAGAGATAGAGACAGAGAGAGAGACAGACAGAGAGAGACTGGGAGAGAGATAAGAGAGGGAGAGAGATAAGAGATGGAGAGAGAGAGAGAGAGAGAGAGAGAGAGAGACAGAGACCTGGAAGAACTGCAGTTGCTTCTCCAGGCTCCAGAAGAAGGGGTGTTTGAGCACGCTCTCAGCAGATGGTCTCTTCTGGGGCTCCATGCTCAGCATCTGCAGTATGAGATCAGTGGCCACGATGCCTTCTGCACAGACCAGAGCCAACGGACCAGCGTTAGTCACCACCAAGACGTCACTTCTCACTCCGTAATCCCAACCAAGTCAAATGGAAAGAACTCAGAACTGCAGTTTAGCTGACTAAATATGCTCGCTTTTACTATACATTCTCAAATGGCTGGGTGATAAACCGTATGGACAGTTATCTAATGTTTTTTAAGCCAATAACAATTGGCGTACTGGTTTTTTTCTTTGGTCATACCTGATGCAGTAGTAAACCAATTCAGTGGCCACATTAAAATACCTCCGGGACAAAACATCACCTCAAATATCTAATGGGTGTTGATAAGGCAGCCAATCAGCCCTGAGGCCTTGCCAAAAATGGTTGGCATTTATATATAGCGCCTTTATCCAAAGCGCTGTACAATTGATGCTTCTCATTCACCCATTCATACACACACTCGCACACCAACAGCGATTGGCTGCCATGCAAGGCACCGACCAGCTTATCAGGAGCATTTGGGGGTTAGGTGTCTTGCTCAGGGACACTTCGACACAGCCCGGGCGGGGGATCGAACCGGCAACCCTCCAACTGCCAGACGACTGCTCTTACTGCCTGAGCTAATGTCGCCCCACAAAAACACATCACATGATCAGATTGGCGGTTTTATCAACACCCAATGAAGTCTTTTTTTTTTTCTTTTCTTTTTTTTAAAGCATTTCACATGGTCTCAGAAGTTTGGCATTTGTTACCACATCCGGAATGATTAAAGAAAAAGAAAAAAAACCAGACCTGAAAACCTAATACAATGATTATTATTACAAAAAAACAACAATAACAACAAAAACCAAGAACATTCCATAGCTGTGTGTATGGTTTATGGCCCAGCATGCACCACATTCCCATCCAGGGTGTCACAGTCAGAACGCTGGGAAGTGTGATAAAGAGAGAGTCTGACCGTGTCGGTCTGTCTGAAGCCGCTCCAGGCTGCAGGCTCCCAGGAGGATGTTGGCTTGCCGCTGCAGGGCCTTGCCATAGGGGTGGCAGCCGTGTGAGACCACGTAGTAAAACACACAGCCCGCGGAGAAGATGTCCACTGTACAGGTCTGCACAAGCACAGCGGCCGTTCAGGTCAATGCACAGTATCTCACAGACCCTGCTCTGCTCAGCTCACAAACATGAGCTGAAGAACACAGTCTGGCAAACCAGAAGACATCCTATCCTAGGAGAACTGCGTTGTCAGAATAAACAAGATTTTGAGGAATTCCCAGAATGCAGAATTTTTTCGGACATGGGACTAATGGGTTCTTGAAGGAAAACAACATCATGATATTTCCTTGTAGCCTATTGGTCAGCTGATAACAACAGAGATATCTGTATCAAGGGAAAAATCATAATTGACTAATTGAAATGTTATTGAATAAAGCCACATTCATGGATATAATTTGTTTAATAACCTCACACAGATTGTGCTACTAACCCCATCTCACCGAGCTCACAGTCCCATGTGTTATGAATCGAAACAGGTTTTGCACGTTTCGCAAGAGACGCCTGGTCTGGCAGAGTGTGACTGCACTGCACACTTTAGGTGTGTACCACTTCCTCCCAACTGTAAACAGGAACTATCAATGCGAGGGAAATCTCTATCCTTTGTCAAAGGTAGAGAGAAAAATATTTTTCCACCGGGATTGGCAGGCCAGAACGGACATATATAGTTTTGTTAATCTCGTTACAGTCTCAGTCAGACATTTGAGAGACTTCATCATTTCTCAAAGATGAATGACACAGATCTTTCTGATTTCTTCCTCTATTACCTCAGTGTTATGTACATGAGTCAAACCCAAAACAATTATGTGAAACAAAGAAAAAAAAAAAAAAAAAAAAAAGATTTTGGAATTCCATTGGAATTGGCTGTGTTCCCTCTGACGTAACAAAACAGAGGTGCAAAGTGTTGAGAAACACGTTTGTCAGTTGAAAATACGTCAATTTTGTGAAGCGATACTTGCTGAAGGCATAGTGCGGGGAAGGACCGACCGGTGAAACAGGCAACCGCACAATGGCAGCCGCAGCAGTGGTTCACTGACATTTCTACTCATGGGCTCACCTGGCCAATCACAGATTCAGAGCGTTTTCAGCCTAACACTGCTCATTTGCAGCTTGTTTGTCAGATTATTGTTGGTAGGCCATTGTTGGACCACCGCCCAATTCTCTTATTAATAGCCGACTGTAAATGCATTTCTAAGGAAACAGATACCAATCCTTACTATTTTTTATGTCTCCAGTCAGGGTGTGTGTGTTATGTGCTGTAAACATACTCACTAGGGTGTGGCCCTAGTGTCTGTGTGTATGGCGTGTGTGTGTGGCGTGTGTGTGTGTGTGTGTGTGTTCTGTGTGTGGGTTTGTGTGTGTGTGTGTTCTGTGTGTGGGTTTGTGTGTGTGTGTGTGTGTGTGTGTTATGTGTGTGGGGTGCGTGTGGGTGGGGTGTGTGTGTGTGCGTGTGTGTCGCATGTGTGTGTGTGTGTGTGTGTGTGTTGCGTGTGTGTGTTGCGTGTGTTGGGTGTGTGTGGTGTGTGTGTCGCGTGTGTGTGGTGTGTGTGTTGCGTGTGTGTGGTGAGCGTGTATGGTGAGCGTGTGTGGTGAGTTTGTGTGTGTGTGGTGAGCGTGTGTGTGTGTGTGTGTGTGTGGTGAGCGTGTGTGTGTGTGTGTGTGTGCGTGTGTGTGTGTGTGTGTGTGTGTGGTGAGCGTGTGGTGAGCGTGTGCGGTGAGTTTGTGTGTGTGTGGTGAGCGTGTGTGTGTGTATGTGGCGTGCGTAACGCGCTGTGAACACACTCACCGGGTTGTCCTTGCAGTCTTCGCTCAGGACCTCGGGAGCGATCCAGCCCTCAGTGCCCGGCACGCCCGACCTCCTGCTGAAGCTGTGCCGGCCCACGGCCAGCTTCTTACACAGGCCGAAGTCTGAGATCATGGCCCGCACGCGGCCGTGTGCGCTGGGCATGGACACCAGGATGTTGTGTGGCTTCAGATCCCGGTGCACTGCAGGGGCCACACACAACACTTCACCACCAGAAAGAGGAACCGTGCGCTATTTCCGACCTTAACCTAGGAATTTGTATTTGTCTCGGTACTGTAGTTCCTGAAATTGTAGATGCCTTGTCAGGGTAGTTACAAACTAATCAGGCCTATCTACCTATCTACCTTGTGTACTCGGCCTTGCAACCAATCATATGTGAATTGTACCTTATCTGGCGCGTTCGGTTGTTTGTTCTAGGACCCTGATATGCACCATTTTGTACGTCGCTTTGGATAAAATGTAATGAACTGCACTCAATTAATCGTTATTCATTACCTGGCCATTTTTCTATTGCACATTAAGACCTAACATTGAACCATGTTATGCAAGATAAATAAATACATAATTACTATGTGTTTGGGGTATATGCGAGTATTGTGAACTTGAAAGGCCTGTAGCGTAGTGGTGGTTAAGGTACATGACCCGCAAGGTCGGTGGTTCGACCCCCTGGTGTAGCCACAATAAGATCCGCACAGCCGTTGGGCCCTTGAGCAAGGCCCTTAACCCTGCATTGCTCCAGGGGAGGATTGTCTCCTACTTAGTCTAATCAACTGAACGTCGCCCTGGATAAGAGCGTCTGCCAAATGCCATTAATGTAATGTAATGAAAGGCAGTTGGAAAATGTTACAAAACTTGTAGAACTACAAACAGAGTTTGGGATCATTGGCACAGGTATAAATCTGATTGATGGATGGTAAAAAGTATGTTTGGGGACTGTTTTACTGGAAGTGAGAGGCAGAGTGGAGGTTGGACTTCGGACCAGAAGAGGGCGACAGTTTACTTATACACTACAATACCCATTGTCGTGTGTGCCTCCCAACAACCATTCCATACAAACATTGGGTTTCTACGTAACGGCGTGTTGTGACGCGCTGGTTGCTGCAGTCCCCTCCCGACAGTGGTGCCCCCGTTGCTCACCGATGCTCAGCGAGTGCAGGTGTGCCAGCCCAGACATGGTCTGCTGCAGCAGCTCCACCGGTCCCAGGCCGTGACGCTGGAAGCCCGGCTGCTCCACGTACTGCCAGAGAAGCACAAAGTGCGCAGTCACCTCGCCTGTCAATCACAGCCGCTGGCGTCAGCCAAGCCCCGTCACGAGGAACCGCAGTCCCGCGACGCAGGAGAGTACGCAGTGTGCGCGTCTGTGTGCTTTGTGGTCGAAGACAAACATGTCAATCACACAGAAAACTAAACGGGAAAAATCAAACTGTACAAATGTATGTGGCATAATCCACTGTAGGGTGTAAAAAGGCATTGTGATGCATCTTACGGTGACAATTCAACTGCATTTATTTCGTGATTATAATTGCTTAAAATGATCATTTCAACAAGAAACTTACACGGTATATTACACTAATACTAAGTACATCAATTTCATGAGTCACATTTGCGTATTCAGCATATTTGTAAAATAATTTTGTAATGAAATGGATTGAATATCAACAAACTAATCGAATTACGGTGAAATGAGAGATTCCATGATGCACCGAATTCAAAATATTTCTAAAGAATCGCAATCGAATCTAATCACAGTGAGGTGGGGAGATTTACACCCCGACTCCACTGTAAATACAGAATCGCTTCAATCTGTGACCAGAGCAGGACGGGTACAGAGCAGGACGGGTCCAGAGCAGGACGGGTACAGAGCAGGACGGGTCCAGAGCAGGACGGGTACAGAGCAGGACTGGTCCAGAGCAGGACTGGTACAGAGCAGGACTGGTACAGAGCAGGACGGGTACAGAGCAGGACTGGTACAGAGCAGGACGGGTACAGAGCAGGACGGGTACAGACAGGTCCAGAGCAGGACTGGTACAGAGCAGGACGGGTACAGACAGGTCCAGAGCAGGACGGGTACAGAGCAGGACGGGTACAGACCGGTCCAGAGCAGGACTGGTACAGAGCAGGACGGGTACAGACAGGTCCAGGGCAGGACGGGTACAGACGGGTCCAGGGCAGGACGGGTCCAGGGTTGGCCGTGTGGGGGGTCTCACAGACACGCCGTACACGGCGGGGGGTCTCACAGACACGGTGGGGGGTCTCACAGACACACCGTACACGGCGGGGGGTCTCACAGACACGGTGGGGGGTCTCACAGACACACCGTACACGGCGGGGGGTCTCACAGACACGGCGTACACGGTGGGGGGGCACACAGACACACCGTACACGTGGGGGGTCTCACAGACACACCGTACACTGCGGGGGGTCTCACAGACACGGCGGGGGGTCTCACAGACACACCGTACACGGGGGGGGTCTCACAGACACACCGTACACGGGGGGGGTCTCACAGACACGGCGAGCCTCACCTCCCGCAGCGTGGCAGCGCACAGCTCGATGGCGATGTACTGGAACTGCCGGTCGCGCTCGGTGCAGAAGTAGCGGATGACGTTGGGGTGCTCGTCCGACTCGCGCAGCAGCTGAACCTCGCGGTCGGCGAAGCTGAAGCATTCCGGGAGGATCCTCTTCACCGCCACGGGGCGGCTGTCAAACTGACCCCTGCGTCACAGAGGGAAGACGGGCGATTGGCCGAAATCTAATCCGAGAGAGCTCACTGGCTCAGAGCAGGTCATCACACCACATTGCAGAGGTAAATGGGAATTACTCCACTCTGACGTTTTTCTTGGTTCGCGCCACAGTGTGGAAACGTACCTGTACACAATGGTTCCCTCAGCACCATGTCCCAGCACGTTTTTCGGACTGAAGGAGATGTTTCCGACTCGGACAATACTGGACTCCTCATCTCCTGAACACAGAGAAAGCGGGATCAGACACGAGTGACGCATTTATTCACAACAAATGACCTGCTTTCAAATGAATTTGGTAAGAAACGCCCTGTGCTTGCAGCAGAACGGTCATTTCTGATATAGTTTTCACTGTAAATGTGGCAGGCAGAGAATATTTGTAAATGCTACGTCTTAAGAGGTTTCATAAAAATCTGAACAAATAACAGTAACAAAAATCACAAACTCTGGGACAAAAGTCCATCTAGTGGAGAGATAGAGTGGTGCATGCCATAGTGTGGCTGACTCTCTCAACTCTTATATCAATCCCCCATGTCACCAGACCAACTGACAAACAGACAGAGACGCTTCTATATAGCTCTCCTCGCATACTCAAAAAGCACTTTACAGTGATGAGGGGGAACTTGCCTTAAACCCCAACCAATGTGTAGCACCCACCTCGGTGAAGCATGGCAGCCATTTTGTGCCAGAACGCTCACAAAAATACACAAGGAGGGCGGGTAAAAAAAAAAAGGAGGAATCTCTCTCGCCCATGCAAAAGGTGCAGCCTGTAGCCTAGTGGCTAAGGTGCTTGACACATTGCACCAGGGGAATTGGCCCCTGTGTAGTCCAGCTAAGTAAGTGAACAAATAATGAAAAGGGAGTTCAGGGCAGGCTACCTGCGTCGTCCTGCTCGGGGCCGGAGGGCCCCAGCTCGTGCACGGACAGGTCGGAGTGGTTGGAGGCCCGGGGGGTGAGGCTGGGGCTGCTGTTGTTGGAGCTCTCGGCTCGCGCCCGCACCACGTCCAGGAAGTCGGCCGGGTCCAGCGGGAGGTCGGAGGGAGGCTGGAACACCAGCTGCTGCCTCTGGAGCAGGTCCAGCTTTTCCTCCATCTGCCTCTGGAACTGCTGGTGCTGGAGCTGCTGCTGCTTGTGCACACTCTGCAGGGGGCGCACCACACACCACACACAGCCATTTTACACAAGCACACACAGCCATTTTACACAAGCACACAGCCATTTTACACAAGCACACACAGTCATTTTACACAAGCACACACAGCCATTTTACACAAGCACACACAGCCATTTTACACAACCACACACAGCCATTTTACACAACCACACACAGCCATTTTACACAAGCACACAGCCATTTTACACAAGCACACACAGCCATTTCACACAAGCACACACAGCCATTTTACACAAGCACACACAGCCATTTTACACAAGCACACACAGCCATTTTACACAAGCACACAGCCATTTTACACAAGCACACACAGCCATTTTACACAAGCACACACAGCCATTTTACACAAGCACACACAGCCATTTTACACAAGCACACAGCCATTTTACACAAGCACACAGCCATTTTACACAAGCACACAGCCATTTTACACAAGCACACACAGTCATATTACACAAGCACACACAGCCATTTTACACAAGCACACACAGCCATTTTACACAAGCACACACAGCCATTTTACACAAGCACACAGCCATTTTACACAAGCACACACAGCCATTTTACACAAGCACACACAGCCATTTTACACAAGCACACAGCCATTTTACACAAGCACACAGCCATTTTACACAAGCACACAGCCATTTTACACAAGCACACACAGTCATATTACACAAGCACACACAGCCATTTTACACAAGCACACACAGCCATTTTACACAAGCACACACAGCCATTTTACACAAGCACACACAGCCATTTTACACAACCACACACAGCCATTTTACACAAGCACACACAGCCATTTTACACAAGCACACACAGCCATTTTACACGACCACACACAGTCATATTACACAAGCACACACAGTCATATTACACAAGCACACACAGCCATTTTACACAAGCACACACAGCCATTTTACACAAGCACACACAGCCATTTTACACGACCACACACAGCCATTTTACACGACCACACACAGCCATTTTACACAACCACACACAGCCATTTTACAACCACACACAGCCATTTCACACAAGCACACACAGCCATTTTACACAAGCACACACAGCCATTTTACACGACCACACACAGCCATTTTACACGACCACACACAGCCATTTTACACAACCACACATAGCCATTTTACACAACCATACACAGCCACCTTACACAAGCACACACAGCCATTTTACACAAGCACACAGCCATTTTACACAACCACACACAGCCATTTTACACAAGCACACACAGCCATTTTACACAACCACACACAGCCATTTTACACAAGCACACAGCCATTTTACACAAGCACACACAGCCATTTTACGCAACCACACACAGCCATTTTACACAAGCACACACAGCCATTTTACACAACCACACACAACCATTTTACACAAGCACACACAGCCATTTTACACAACCACACACAGCCATTTTACAACCACACACCGCCATTTTACACAAGCACAACACAGTCATTCAAATGGAGGGTTTAGTCATTCCATCCCAACATGGTGGACAAGGCTCAGAGCAGTATAGGGCGGGGATCATCCAAATCCAGCCCTGGTTTTCTTTTCTCCCGGATAATTGACTAAACAATTAGCACTGCTGATTGGCCAGACTGTCTTCACACCCGACTCCCAGGTAAAGGGAGGCTGGAAAAGCAGCCGTTCTGAGTCTATAGAGCTCTTTCTGAAGCGGGCTGTGTACAATTATGCTACCTGGTGGACGATCTTTGCACTGCAGCAGCAAGCCTGATACTTGGCTTGGTGTGAACCACAGTAGTACATTACATTACATTATTGACATTCAGTTGATTAGACTAAGCAGGAGACAATCCTCCCCTGGAGCAATGCAGGGTTAAGGGCCTTGCTCAAGGGCCCAACGGCTGTGGGGATCTTATTGTGGCTACACCGGGATTAGAACCACCGACCTTACGTGTCCCAGTCATTTACCTTAACCACTACGCTACAGGCCGCCCCAGCAGTAGAAACAGAGGAGGAGCTCACCTTGGGATACGTGATGACAAAGGCCACCCATCCAGCCAAGAGGAAGGTGCAGAAGATGATGGTGGCCATATCCTTCAGCATGGAGTCCACGGGGTCCTCCACGCGCACCGGCCGGGCAGGCGTCTCTTGCACAGATGTGACCGGCGGCCGTGCGGGCTTGTCCTCCATATCACTGTCATTCAGCTTCTGCTGTACACAAGAGTGTGTGTGTGTGTGTGTGTGTGTGTGTGCACGGACAGATACAGATACACAGACGCAGACGTTCACCAGTTTGTAGACTTCTTGACAATATTGAATTATTGAGGTGCCATTGAAGGAAATGTAACAATGACGTGAGCATAACGGTAGGTCAGCCATGTCTACTCAAAAAAAAAGTGTCATCATTTGTCATCTGCACCCTGAGGGCATTTACAGTACAGGTAACTGCACACACAGAGTGCTGTACACCCATGCACACACAGAGTGCTGTACACCCATGCACACACAGAGTGCTGTACACCAGTGGAGGCTGGTGACTTCCAGAATTGAGGAGGCCATTTTTTTCCGCTTGCTCACTTCACTCGCGATGGAATGTTCCCTGTTCTCTTATCTGTCTTTGTGCTGGCCAAAGGCATACTATTTGGAGTGTAAGCTACAGTCAGAAAGTTCTGGCTGATGAAATTCATTGTGCAGAGCTTAGCCTTGTGCCTTCCTGAAGAAATGACATTGCTGTAAGTCTATGAGCCTGCCTGATAATTAAGCTGAGAAATGACATTTGGATGTAATATAAATGCCAAGTGAACATGTGTAAAAGGCAGGAATTTTAATTATGTAGTTAAAAACAATTTTGTTTAGCTTACATTTTTCATTCTTCTACAGCTTCAACATGTAATCACCAATTTAATCAAGTTTAGCATATAAAAAAGATAAGATAACACTTTCTTTATCATATGTAGTTTTATTCAATATATTTAATATAAAATATGTAAAAAATATGGTTCCAGTTGGCTTTATCTAACGTTAACGTTATCCACTAGAGGGCAGCACTCTATTCGTATTTAGAGTTAATTTCCTCACAGAGCAACAATTCAGCAATTTGATATGGAAGATTATTAAATTGACTTGTAATAAAACGAAATGGACTACATTAAAAATAAAACTGTTCAATAAATCCCAAATGGTGTCTAACATGACCTATTGAATGTCATTCTCACTCCCTAGTATCTGGAATCTGCATATCTCCAGCCCAAGATCTCAAATTGCGCCAGAATCTCGCCGACTTCCGAGGTAGTTTTAAGCAAAAATGTTTGGCCAAATGAGCTATAAACTCCAGGGATGATAGCCAGGGGTGTTCTCTAAATTTCCTGAAAAGCACAAGTTGATAGGACACTCGTAGCCACTATGGTGAGTGTTTGTTTGACTGAAGTGACTAGCGAATTCTCAAAATGGCTTCTGTGTTGAATAGGAAAGGAAAGGATAGTTGATTCCAAATGAACCAGTAGCATGTGATTGGACGAACAAAATGTCAATCTTTCAGCCCTGGACACAATGCATGGTGAGGCCAGGCCTCCGTTGCCCACCCATTTTCAGTGATCTGGCCAATCACATATTGGCATGAAAAAAAATGCATTACATTGACTTCTATGAAAAGCTAATTTCCTAGGGGAGGCCTGGCCTCCCTTAATACAAACTGATAGGGAAATCTGGCCTGTTGCTTTACAATTGCAATATTGGGTTTTAGCCATGGGAAAATTTAGATTTATGAACAAAACTAAAATAATATGAATATAAAAAATAAAAAATATGTTTTTTGTTAAAATAAATAAATAAAATAAATATATTTATTGTTTTTTTTAAATCTCTCTCTTCTCTCAAATTATTGGGGATGCCAGGCCTCCTCCACCTCTATGGAGGAGCCTCCACTGCTGTACACCCATGCAGTACTCATCAACTGACTGATTGCTATTCGCTCATTGGGCTTATGGGATACTTGTAGCGAGACAGAGGCTCCTTCCCCAGTGTACTGCCTGGCAAGAGAGGACGTTAGAGAGAACATCCTGGGGTGACAAACGTACAAACTGGGGGGAGCGCGTGTCAAAAAAGATTGAAAACCCCTGTGATGAAGGATGATGGTGATGAAACATTACATCCAATGATAATGTGGTAAAATTGGTTCATGTTCCAACGTAAATTGGTGTCAATAGATTTCTTTATCCTAAAACATTCATGATCTAAACATGGAATGTTGTTAAAGTAATCAGGATTCCTTGATAGTTAGATGCATCGTAATATCGTAATGAATGAAAATACAGTCGTATTTGTTTATTTAGAAATGCGAATACTTTGAAGCTAAGTTGCGTCAATGTGAAAAAGTGATTTGTATTTTTACATTTTGTATGCTTTGACAACACATGTATTCATTTGTCATGCCATTAAAGCCAAAACTAAAATGGAGAAAGAGCAGTTCAGTTCAGTTTAGTTAAATGACCACAAACTGTTGGAATTTGCTTTCGGTACAGCTTTTTAAAAAAATATATATGACGTGAAACGGTTCATATTTCACAAAGCAAAACAGAACTCTTTGGTACTATCAAAGTTGCATGGTACACAGACAGTACAAATTACACTCAATAAATTAGACAGCATGGTAGCAAAACGCATGAAGTATGGAATGGCTATTTTTCCTTAAGATTGTCCACTTCATGGTCCCCCAGCTGATCTTCAATGGCAGTCAGCTGCTGCTTTGGGAGGTGTAACCAGATAGACTGCATTACATCACAACACTCACTCACGTCCGTGGCTATATAATTATGTTACAGGTCTGCAATGTCATACTACACAATCCAGCTCAGGGAACAACAAAACAGTGCAAACAAAACTGTTGGAGAGTGAAAGGAGAGTGCATATCCAGTGTTGAACTACCGTCATAAAAAGTCTCCTCGGAGTGAACGTTTCGATTGCGGGAAATGTATTGCTTTTAAATGTTTTTTTGTTGAAAAGCGGGCAGAAGAGTGGGACATGATGTGGGACTGAACTGGGGATTCCCCATCCGTCTCTTTGAAAACCACAATAAAGGCGTTATAGATTCCCACAGGTAGAGGATGACAAAAAGAGAAATCAAACCCAGCAGTGTTTATAACAATCATGTGTTTCACTTCATTTGTGTTTTGCACTTTGAGCAGGCCACTGCCTTAAACCTGCTAGTCCCATAGTGGATTTACCGTACAGCTCAGACTCTCACTGTGGAGAGTTAATTCAAAGGACAGGCTGAGTTCCAAGCAAAGTTCTGAGTTCAGAGGTTCTTACAAGCAACTGATGCCTTTTTTTCCATTATTGGGGCCAGTTTACTTTTTGAATGAAATTGACTTACGTTGTACCAAAAGAAAATGTATTGACATGCATTCGGCTTTACATTTGATCATAATCCTGACTGAATGAACTGTTCTTAAAGTATAAAGCCATTTGATTTCTGAGGTTATATTATTTTTTAGCACTTGGGGGAATGCATGTCTTGCTAATGTCCGATCCTGCACTTTCCCACAAACTTTCAGCAGCCATTATACAATGGAGAGAGTTACTCTCCTGCAATACCTGCGTATCTTACTAGTTATTGCATATTTTACTAGTTATGGATTTGATGCTTTTAACCTGTGGAAAAACCTATACACTTGTAAGTCGCTTTGGATTAAAAGTGTCTGCCAAATGACTAAAATTTAAAAATGTAATATAAAAATGCAAGGTCCACACTTCTCAGGAAAAGGCCCCACTGCTGTCATCAAAGTTGTGGATTTACAGTGGATGTGGATGCTAGTGTTGAAGCCTGGTGATTCTGTTTATGCCTCAGTATCTCCCCCTGCTGGCAATATTGGAACTGCGTGTCCCAGTCATTTACCCTAACCACAACGCTACAGGCCGCCCTGCTATGGTCCATACATCTGGTCAGAGGCAGAGAGCCTCCAGGCAGTGAAACGCACCTCTCATTTCACACAGTGATTAAGTTACTCTATGAGACACATTGAAATTTGTTTTTTTAAGAAAAGGAAATAGCTTGTCATACATGCTTGTACCATGGTTCTCTGTAATTGTATCTGTGTAGAGAGGATGCAAATTTACTACCCAGTCTCCTGGCAAGCTCCAGGTCTACTGTCATTCGATCATTGTCAAAAGTGTAGGCATTTGTGTGAAATCAGTGTCAATTGATTCAATTGTAATTCAAAACAGATTTTTGACACAAAGGAAGGTGAGAATAAATTGCTCACTCTACAAATCAAACACAACAATACATTTTAGGTAAATAAGCTGGTGGATAGAAAAGAGAAAGCAATTAAGCCTGAGATTTGTCATCAGGACAGTATCTGCACGTGTGCGTAGGTGCTTGTGTGCGTGCGTGCGTGCGTGCGAGCGTGCGTGCGTGCGTGCTTGTGTGCGTGCGTGCGTGCGTGCGAGCGTGCGTGCGTGCGTGTGTGTGTGTGTGCCGAAAAGTATGAGAAAATGTGTGATGCAACAAGATGATCATGACACCACCACTAAACCAGCTGAACCAGTATAATCTGATTTGGTCATGGAGGCTTAACTGTCACTGCTGAAATAGGCAAAAACATAGTAGACATGCAACCATGAATAATAACCCAAGGTTTGTACAGAACACATTTAATTGATTTTTGTTAACAGATAACAGCACACATTTTACATGTTACCTTCAAGGGACACGTGTTGATATAATTTTAGAAGAATTTCCTCCTCTGCCACCCCTTGCATTATTTGATGTTTATTCATGATAATAAACCTAGTTATCAGCAACAATTCAAAAGCTCCATGAACAAACAAAGTGTGAGTGTGTGAGTGTGAGTGTGTGAGTGTGTGAGTGTGTGGGTGTGTGTGAGTGTGTGAGTGTGTGGGTGTGTGTGAGTGTGTGAGTGTGTGAGTGTGAGTGTGTGAGTGTGTGGGTGTGTGTGAGTGTGTGAGTGTGTGAGTGTGTGAGTGTGTGGGTGGGTGTGTGAGTGTGTGAGTGTGTGAGTGTGTGAGTGTGTGAGTGTGTGGGTGGGTGTGTGAGTGTGTGAGTGTGTGAGTTTGTGTATGAATGGGTGAATCCATCATCACCCGCTTATCTGGAGTCGGGTCGCGGTGGCAGTAGGCAAAGCTGGGTATTCCAGGCGTCCCTCTCCCCAGCAACGCATTCTAGCTCCTCCTGAGGGATCCCGAGGCGTCCCAGGCCAGGAGAGGTATATAATCTCTCCAGCGGGCTCTGGGTCTTCATTGGGGTCTCCGCCCAGTTGGATGAGCCAGGAAAACCTCCAAAGGGAGGAGCCCGGGAGGCATCCCGATCAGATGCCCGAACCACCTCAATTGGCTCCTTTTGACACGAAGGAGCAGCGGCTCTACTCCGAGCTCCCTCCGGATGTCCAAGCTCCTCACCCTATCTCTAAGGCTGAGCCCGGCCACCCTACGGAGGAAGCTCATTTCGGCCGCTTGTATATGCGATCTCGTTCTTTCGGTTACTACCCAAAGCTCATAAGACTATAGGTGAGGGTTGGGAGGTAGGTCGACCAGTAAATCGAGAGCTTCGCCTTCCGGCTCAGCACATGTGGACTGGATGGGCAAACTCCCATGACCCCGCCATCTACACCCGGCGACTTGCCACTGAGGAGTTTTTTGTTTTTGACTACCTCAGCAACCCCCGCCAGGGATATAGGTGCAGATTCCCCCGTGTCCACCAGCGGGTCCTTGGGTTGCTGCCCCGACAGGACATGACCTTCTGGCCACAGCTCCTGCTTGCCGCCTCAGCAATGAACATGGCCCACTCGGACTCCATGTCCCTAGCTTCCCCTGGGATGCGTGAGAAGTTCCTCCGGAGGTGGGAGTTGAAGACCTCGCGAACAGGGGCCTCCGCCAGACATTCCCAGTTCACCCTCACTACACGTTTGGGTTTACCGGGTCTGTCCGGCAGCCTCCCCGGCCACTTGATCCAATTCACCACCAGGTGGTGATCAGTTGACAGCTCTGCTCCTCTCTTCACCCGAGTGTCCAAGACATACGGCCGCAGGTCTGATGATACGACCACAAAGTCGATCATCGATCTTTGGCCTAAGGTGCTCTGGTACCAAGTACACTTATGAGCTACCCTATGCTCGAACATGGTGTTTGTTATCGACAATCCATCACTAGCACAGAAGTCCAATAACAAAACACCGCTTGGGTTCAGATCAGGCAGGCCATTCCTCCCAATCACCTCCCTTCAGGTTTCTCCGTCATTGCCCACGTGAGCGTTGAAGTCGCCCAGCAGAACTATGGAGTCTCCGGGTGGCACCCCAGGATGCCGCCCAGTGACTCCAAGAAGGCCGGATACTCTGAACTGCCGTTTGGTGCATAAGCATAAGCTTTCCCCCCAACATGTAGTCGCAGAGAGGCGACCCTCTCGTTCCCCGGGTAGAACTCCAACACAGTGGCGCTCAGCCGGTGGCTTGTGAGTATCCCCACACCCGCCCGGCGCCTCTCACCTTGAGCAACTCCAGAAAAGAACAGAGTCCAGCCCCTCTCAAGGAGTTTGGTTCCGGAACCAGTACTGTGCGTGGAGGTGAGCCCAACTATATCTAGTTGGTACCGCTCCGCCTCCCGCTCTAGCTCCGGTTCCTTCCCCACCAGAGAGGCGACGTTCCACGTCCCCAGAACCAGTCTGCGACGCTGAGGATCAGCACGCCCGGATCCCCGCCTTTGCCTACCCGACTCCGATGCCGACCCCTGCAGGTGGTGAGCCCACAGGGCGGTGACCCCACGTGACCAGTTCGGGCTGTGCCCGGCCAGGCCCCATGGGATAAGGCCCGGCCACCAGACGCTCGCCGACGAGCTCCCCTCCCGGGTCTGGCTCCAGCAGGGGGCCCCGGTTTCCCTTTTCCGGGCGAGGTAACTGGGTCATTGTGTGGCCGTATCATGGAGTCTTTGAATCGCTCTTAGTCTGGCCCTTCCCCCGGGACCAATTTGCCTTGGGAGACCCTACTGGGGGCTAACAGTGCCCCCGACAACCTAGCTCCCAGGATCACCGGGACACACAAACCCCTCCACCACGTTAAGGTGGCGATTCCTCGGAGGGGTGAATGGGTGAATGAGAAGCATAAATTGTACAGCACTTTGGATAAAGGCACTATATAAATGCCAACCATTTACCATTTACAAAGCAATATTGTTAAAATGGGCACTTCTAATAGAAAACATCAGACACAAAATGCAATGTCCATCCATCCATCCATCCATCCATTATCTGAACCCGCTTATCCTGAACAGGGTCGCAGGGTGGCTGGAGCCTATCCCAGCATTCATTGGGCGAAAGGCAGGAATACACCCTGGACAGGTCGCCAGTCCATCGCAGGGCACACACACCATTCACTCACACACTCATACCTACGGGCAATTTAGACTCTCCAATCAGCCTAACCTGCATGTCTTTGGACTGTGGAAGGAAACCGGAGTACCCGGAGGAAACCCACGCAGACACAGGGAGAACATGCAAACTCTGCACAGAGAGGCCCCGGCCGACAGGGATTCGAACCCAGGACCTCCTTGCTGTGAGGCAGCAGTGCTACCCACTGCACCATCCGTGCTGCCTAAAATGCAATGTAATTATGTTTAATTAAAAAATGCAAAAAAAGTTTGTACACTTTTTTTTATACAATTTCTGTTCTTTTAACTCTTGTACTCCAGCACATTGGATTTGAAATAAATAAATTAAAATTACTTTAGAATCCAGACTGTCACCTTTAATTTGAGGGTTGTAGGGACTACAACTTCCACATTCACACAGGAAAATTCCACGACGTCCACCACGAATGACGTCTAACTTGGTTCAGCCAATCCCATAATGGCGGGAGCAATAAACTTTCCTGTATAAGAGCAAGACACGTTCTTGGGATTTCTCTTCTGCTTCTTCTCTTCTCTTTACTCTCTTCTCCCACTTCTTCGACGCACCATTTTTGGCCATTCGCTTCAGCTCATCTGCTCCGAGACTCGGACAGAGGCTGAATGCTGCACAGCGCACTACCAGGCCTACGGACACACCCAGTTACCTCGCGGTAACTTCGTGGCCTATAGCGAGTGGAAACTGGTGTACGCGGAACACTACATCAGTTTACCCCTGCAAAGCTCACCAAAGAACAACAGCAACGAACATTTCCAGCCGGAAAAGGGACCAACGAACATCCTTCCAGCAACCGAGCGGACCAGACAACAACGCGCGGCTAAGACGGGAACGCCCCAGCTTTGCGCACCTCTCCAGGACACGCATTCACAGCACCATCGCGGCTCCTATAAGGACAGCACGTCTTTGCGTATGGACTCGGTAAGAGAACAAACATTCAGGCATAGCCAGTGTTTAGTTTAGTCTTGACTGATATTGTGAATCTGTGTTCTATATTTGCCGTCTTACCATTTGAATGTATTATGTTAGCCGTGTATGTACGTGCATTGATTAGTCGTCTTTCGCACATATACACAGTGAACTACACAAGTAGTCGCTCTTCTCACAGCTAACACTGACACTCATTAACACACCCAGAACTCTAGCTTACCCAAGCTAGCTACTCCCACTTTTACCTTTCCTTTGTTCAAGCGACACGCGGAACGCGTTTTGTTCAACCCACACCCGCACACACACACACACACACACACACACACACACACACCCTAACTTCCCCTACTAATTCCCGTTAGTTTATCTGTTCTGTGTTTGTACGTTGTTTAATAAATATATTTCATTAAACCCTGGTGTCCGTTTTGGAATCACATAGACATGAGAGCCGAGTTAAAGCAGTCTTTCGAAGAACGTCCAACCTTCAGGTTATCGGTATGTTCAGTCATTAATATTGGTTATTTTAATTATTAATTGAAATACTAAATTTGTGGTTGGATATTTCTGATAACAGTAATTTTATGAGACTGATTACTTTTTGCAGTTATACTGCTACATAACATTAACTGGCGCCCCGGTTTCGTAGAGAGTAAAATCCCTACGTTATTTGGCGGCCCGTGCGAGGACCCTACATAATTTGGAGCCCCGTGCGAGGACCCCTACATATTTTGGAGCCCGTGCGAGCACCCCTACAGGGTATTTACGTCCATATTGGGTGATCCTGTTGGAATTACAGTCCCTCATTTTAGAGAACCAAACATTTTGGACAGTTGGCTTGGTCAGCTGTTTCTGATTAGCCAGGTGTATTCAATCACTTCCTTAGTACAGGTGTAAGAGCTTTCAGAATGTCATCCTGATTCTAGGCTTTTGATTGCCAATGGAGTCTATTATTGCCGTTTGTCAACATGAACATGAAGTCAAGGAAGCCATTATGAGAAATTAAAAAAACAGTCAGAGACATACACTCAATGAGCACTTTATTAGGTATTTATGAGACTTATTTTTTAGACTTCTACTGCTGTAGCCTATCCACTTAAGAGTTATGATGCATCTTGTGTTCAGAGATGCTCTTCTGCATACCACTATGGTATTGTGTGGTTATTTGTGCTACTGTTGCCTTCCTGTCAGCTTTGACCAGTCTGGCCATTCTCCTCTGACATCTCTCATTAACAAGGTGTTTCTGTCTGCAGAACTGCTGCTCACTGGAATTTTTATTTTTCACCATTTTTTGCAAACTCTAGAGACTAGCATGCGTGAAAATCCAAGGAGATCAGCAGTTTCTAAGATACTCAAACCATCCTGTCTTCCACCAACAATCATTCCATGGTCACATTTTTTCCCCATTCTGATGGTTGATGTGAACGTTAACTGAAGCTCCTGACCCATATCTACATGATTGTGTATCAGATGCATTGCACTAATGCCACACAATTGGCTGATTAGATAATAGCATTAATAAGTAGGTGTAATAAAGTAATAATAAAGTGCTCAGTGAGTGTAGGTTAAATAATAGGCTTGCGGAAATTTTAACTTGAGCAGAGAAGATGCTTCTGTAACTCTTCACAAATGACAAGCCTTTTATCCATAAATCTTACAAATCTGTGAGAAACATCTCATTTTAGAGCCTGAGGTACAGGAAGTAAAAGATTGGCACCTGTATGTGAAAATGCCACCAGCATCATCCACAACGAAATCTGAGATAAAAATAAAAATCATATAGTTTTATTGACATTTTATACAGTTTTTATATATAAAATTATACAAAATAAACCCATACAACACATGCACCTGTTGGAACAGGACTTCTGAAAACAATGAATTATGTTTATTGCATGTTTACTATTTAATCCCACCAAAATGGAACATAAAAAAATGATACAGTATCAAGATGGAAAAAAAAGATTAATTGGTTTTTAAGAGTTGTGACCCCAAATTGACCCCAACCATAATAGGCTATAGTAAAATCATTGTGCTGCTACCTCAACTTTAACAGATTACAAAATCAATGAACTCTTGGAAATTAAAAGCACTAAGTTGTAACACTTGTGACAAGAATTCAAAAATAATGAAAGAAAAACACATTTCCCTTGCCCTCTTCAAAATGCAGGTGAGCAGTGAGTATACCTCTTGTGCAGGCAGGCTGTAGGTATTTGATTGAATAAAGAAATGGTAACCAACCCTGTGTGTTGAGTAAAGCCACGTACACAATGAGGCGAGTGGGAACAGAAGAGTGATCAATGCCTTCCAGCAAATCAGTCACAAATTTGGTAACATACTGCCTATCAAACTCTTCACTCATCAACACAAATGTCAAGAGGTGCTCCGGTGGATGCTGTTCTTTAAGTTTCATTTCAAGTCATTTTCAGGGCAAGATATCTTAGCAGAGCCTGTCCATGCGGTGTAATTTTCTTCAGATTCCGAAATACAAATGATGTCCTCATGAGTAGAACTCATGGAAAGCGTGAACCATTGGTAGCTCCACTGGTGAAGTGAGAAGAAAAATCACTGAAAAGGTGCCTGGGGGAAGAACTTGTTTACAGATCACCGACACTGCCACCTTCAGAAGAGTCTTTTCAGTCTTGATCCAGGTCAAGAGTTTCATTTCAACGGTAGCCATTTTGTCCATTGCAAAAACCTGTTCAAACAAGTTCAAATGGCTTGCAAATGCACTGATGTTCATCTCACTTGAAATTTTGTACCTATGCAGGAAATGCAAGTTTGGGGCATGGTGATCATGGTATTTCTTGCATAATCCAGACAGGTTAGAATCAGGGTCAAAGTGAAAGACACAGAATATCTTCATGTTCATCTTCATGAAGTCAATGGAGCTCAAATTCTCACAAATTTGTTAGAAACATAGACAGTTGATTTGGCATGGCACGATATTTGGTGTGTTGATAAGACAAGGCAGTTCAGCCTTTTCTCTCCTTTCATCTCTGTCTTTTATCTGTTGGAAGAACCTATTCAGATTACTAACTGATGCTGTTTCAGTGCCTATTCTCTCATAGAATTTTTCCATTTCAAACGGAACTTTCTTTGATGTTCCTTTGAATTTTGGTAGCTGGATAGAGAAAAATTTGTCTCTCACAATGCTTATTTCTGGCACAATGTCAACTTCTATGACATAATAATCCTCTGGGCCGTTCCCAACCTTTATGAACTCTGGTTCATGTATGCACCTTCGCACATGTTCACTATTCTGCTCTGAGAAATATTTTTTAATGTGCTTAAATGCATCAATGTATATGTCTTTCTCTTTCACAGGAACACCTATTACCTCACCATGTACACAGCCAGTGTTACCTTTACTGTCCATCACTCCAAAATATATGGTACCATTGGACCGCATATTCATGCATGCAGAGCCAAATTTAAAAACCTCTTTAGCAAACTTTGCTTTCAGCTTTTGATGGGATAATGTAGCTGCTTTGGCAAACGATTTGTATTCACGACAAGGTGTGATAAGGTCAGAAACACCAGATTCAGGCGGAAGTACACTGTGCTGTAAGTATGTCCATTCAGAACCCTTTTTGCCTACAGGCCGTGGTTTACAGTCCGTCTTTGTAGATAACACACTCACTGACTGTTCCTGGTGTGACTTATTCTCTGGATCTGGAGGGACTTGTGTTGGTCCAGCATCTGTGTCATGACTGCCTTTCACTCCTGTGGAGCTGACATCACATTCCTTCCATTTTTCGACTGGTTGAGAGTTATGTCCTTCCACTAAATAAAAACACAAAAAGTATTTTTTCAACATTGTAACAAGTAGTTTGTTTATAAAGAATTTATTATTTCTGAAATTGAATTAAAGTCCAATAAGAACTGCAGAAAAATATTTTTCACACTTACTCATTGTGAGGAGAGTGTTGCTGTTTTCACTGTTTAGGTGTATTGGGCGAGACCAAACCGAGCCAAGAGAGATAGTTGAACATAAGGTGGAACTATAGTAGAAAAGGAAATACCTGGTTGTGGCTTCAAAATGTCATTTAATTGTCATACAAAATACAGACAGCATAAAATGAAATAAAAATGGTTAGATGGATGGTGAATAAAAAAAAACAAAAAAACATTATTATTCAAAATGAATGAAATATTAATTTTCTAGACTAGGCAAGTGATGCAGTAATCTGTGGTCTTGCCCAATACACCTAAACAGTTGTGTCTTCTCATTCATTCCTTCTTGAGCATGTCTGTTCAGAAGATGAGAGAAGATGAAACCATTCAAGAGTAATTCATCAAGGGTGATATTTCAGAGCATCCACCCTTGATATGTACTACCCCTCAATAGTACTCTGTGCAACCACTGTCCATTTTTACATGAATAATTAATAGCATGTTGCGGGTTAACTCATACCAACAAGGTCACGAGGAACAGCACACGCCTTCAGAAATCAAGAAATAAGGCCAGCAGAATTGTTATACACTACTCTGATTTCTAAAGTGCACGCTAATTTTAATTTCGCATAAAATTGCAATAACAGCTTCCGATGGGTGGAATAAAATATTTTAAAATATTTAAAAGGGATGAAATCACAGCATAATTGTAGGATGTACGCATATTGTCTAAGCCAGAAGCACCTAAACTGAGATTTTACTCACCTTGTGCTGGAAAGCGTCAGTCTGAAGTAGCCTATATGTTGTTTTTTCTTACGCTATATGGATATAGTATAGGGAAGTTAGGCCATAAGTAGCAGGATTTAGCCGATGTTATTAACCTATAAACAGAAGTAACCATGTTCAGTGAAAATCTAATTCACCAGGACAAACAAGACACTTTATCTCAAGCATGTAGAGTTACGTATTTACATCATTGCGTAATAATAAAAAATAATTCAAAATCAATGAAGAATAACAGTAGCTATTCGAGAATATCATAATAATCACAGTTGTATGTTTCATTATACATATAAATCTCTCTTATACAATAACATAAATCATCTGAAGCACAAAAAAAAGAATACGAACCCGAGGAGATTTCTTCAAGTGTCGCGACTGCATTCAAGACAACTTTGTATGCAGCAGTCTAAAATCATAAATTTATAGAAACTCAGCCCTCCTATTCTGATTCGCCAAAAAGTCAAGCTGAATAGCTTTATTACTCCATAAGTTTCGATTTCCTGAGAGATACACCCTAAAGTCACGGAGCTGCGGTTGGTTTTGTTTTCTTTAGTGTGGATTTGGAGGTGGGATTCAAGCATAATTATTCTTTAGGCAGAGATAGATAGAATGTTCAAGGTTCAAGGTTGTTTATTTGTCACATAAACAGAGATCAAATGTGCTGTTCGATTCACTGTGAGAAACAGTAAATAAAAGAAGAAATATATCAATAAATTAAAATAAAATAAAAATAAAGCAAGGAATTGGGCTGTTGGCTGGAACATTTTGTATTAACATATACCTGCAGTCATGGCATGACCGTCCCCTTTATAATTGACAGTGTAAACGAAAACCTAAGTGGTGTGCTAAGAATAAATTATAAAGTGCTGAATAAATTTTGCATATGGCAAGGGTAAGAGTCCAAATTCTGAATGCAAACTGAGTTATCATAGTGGATAGACTATATTGGGTGGCCTGTAGCATAGTGGTTAAGGTAAATGACTTGGACACGCAAGGTCGGGGGTTCTAATCCCGGTGTAGCTGTTGGGCCCTTGAGCAAGGCCCTCACTCTACAAATCAAACACAGCAATACATTTCAGGTAAATAAGCTGGTGGATAGGAAAGCGAAAGCAATTAAGCTTGAGATTTGTCATCAGGACAGTATCTGCACGTGTGCTGAAAAGTATGAGAAAATGTGATACAACAAGATGATCATGACACCACTACTAAACCAGCTGAACCAGTATAATTTGATTTTGTCATGGAGGCTTAACTGTCACTGCTGAAATAGGCAAAAACATAGTAGACATGCAACCATGAATAATAACCCAAGATTTGTACAGACAATTGATTTTCGTTAACAGATAACAGCACACATTTTGCATGTTACCTTCAAGGGACACGTATTGATATAATTTTAGAAGAATTTCCACTCTCTGGTGGAACACCACCTCTGCCACTCCTTGCATTGTTTGATGTTTATTCATGATAATAAACCTAGTTATCAGCAACCAATTCAAAAGCTCCATAAACAAACAAAAAAACACATAACTCTGGTAAAACATAGCCACTATCCAAAATGGCTTCATTAGCACACAAAGCAATATTGTTAAAATGGGCACTTCTAATAGAAAACATCAGACACAAAATGCAAAGTTTGTACACTGGAAAATTTTCTACCATTTCTGTTCTTTTAGCTCTTGTACTCCAGCACATTGGATTTGAAATAAATAAATTAAAAAAACTTTAAAATCCAGACTGTCACCTTTAATTTGAGGGTATTTACATCCATATTGGGTGATCCTGTTGGAATTACAGTCCCTCATTTTAGAGAACCAAACATTTTGGACAGTTGGCTTGGTCAGCTGTTTCTGATTAGCCAGGTGTATTCAATCACTTCCTTAGTACAGGTGTAAGAGCTTTCAGAATGTCATCCTGATTCTAGGCTTTTGATTGCCAATGGAGTCTATTATTGCCATTTGTCAACATGAACATGAAGTCAAGGAAGCCATTATGAGAAATTAAAAAAACAGTCAGAGACATACACTCAATGAGCACTTTATTAGGTATTTATGAGACTTATTTTTTAGACTTCTACTGCTGTAGCCTATCCACTTAAGAGTTATGATGCATCTTGTGTTCAGAGATGCTCTTCTGCATACCACTCTGGTATTGTGTGGTTATTTGTGCTACTGTCGCCTTCCTGTCAGCTTTGACCAGTCTGGCCATTCTCCTCTGACATCTCTCATTAACAAGGCGTTTCTGTCTGCAGAACTGCTGCTCACTGGAATTTTTATTTTTCACCATTTTTTGCAAACTCTAGAGACTAGCATGCGTGAAAATCCAAGGAGATCAGCAGTTTCTAAGATACTCAAACCATCCTGTCTTCCACCAACAATCATTCCATGGTCACATTTTTTCCCCATTCTGATGGTTGATGTGAGCATTAACTGAAGCTCCTGACCCATATCTACATGATTGTGTATCTGATGCATTGCACTAATGCCACACAATTGGCTGATTAGATAATAGCATTAATAAGTAGGTGTAATAAAGTAAAAATGTTCCTAATAAAGTGCTCAGTGAGTGTAGGTTAAATAACACGTGGCTCAGACCTTATACATTTATTTATTTCATTATGAAATTGTGCATTTTATCAATATTATTTGCAGATACATGTAGACTTGTTTCTCCTCACACAGACTGGGGAAACAGACTAGAAAAGATCTACAATGTGTAGATCATGAACAATGTGAAGCGCAGGTTTTGTTTTTGGTGGTTAGATAGGGTAGATAAGAGTGGTGTATCTTTTTTGATAAGTGTAGGTTACATTGATTAAGATGTATTTTTAACAGATAACTTGAATTTATGATTTAATCTGCCTAACAGGATACAAAGAAGCTATGTGCTACTTGATAATGGATTAGTCCTACCATCGGCACACTTGTTAATCCAGTGAAATGCATGAAAACCGGTTGGTTCAAATGGACCCACCTCAGCAGATGCCACCGGGCAGTGGCAAGAGAACCTCACAATGAGATTGAGAGAGATGGGAGTTTTAAATGTGTGTTGAGTAAAGCCACATACAGAATGAGGCGAGTGGAAACAGAAGAATGATCAATGCCTTCCTGCAAACTAGTCACAAATTTTGGTAACATACTGCCTATCAAACTCCTCACTAATCAACAACATATGTCAAGAGGTACCTAGTGGATGCTGTTCATTAAATTCAATAATTTTCTGTGCAAACTGTATTTTTTAATCTGGGGATAATTTGTGAGTCACAGCAGAGTTCCGTAGAGGGGACTCCTCGCACATTTTGTTCAGGGTCATGTGACTGTCTGCAACAAAATGATGTTCTCGGACTAATTTTCTTGGCTTTCATTGCAACTTCCAATTCATATCTCAGGCTGTCTCATGAGTACTGAAGACATTTCTGTGGGTATTTTATTCTCATTTTAAAGCATGCTCTGCAACAAAGGTCACTGGGAGTGATCCTTTTACAACTCGCAAAGGACCGGCTGCGCTACAGTGCTCCCAGCACTTCCTGGGTGGTGGTATATATTGGAGCTGTTGGAAGGTATTTGGTCCTTACTTCATCTGGGAGGGTCATTCAGAACTTAAAACATCCTAATGAGTGTCCCTTCGGACAAACTCACCAATAAGTTTTTTTTTTTCTGCAAGCCAAAAATTCATCCAGCTTACTTTAGCTCCCCCGGAAAACTGCTAATCAACTTTTTCATCCTCAAAGACACCAGTGGAATCGTCACACTGATCACACCCACGATCTCTAAGGAAGGCATCCTTTCTTCTTCAGTGGTTTCAAGCAGACACACTGCATTACCGTGGGTGGGTAAATGCCTGGAATTCACAGTGTGAGGCTGAACACGTTGTACTGTGGCATTCACAGGGCTGTTTATCGTCTTGGGCCTAATAGCCTGTCCCATGTGCGGTGGTTTTCTTCCGATTCCAAAAACGCAAATTGTGCCTTAATGGTGGTACAATTTTACAAGCACAACAAATACCCCCATTCCCCAAATTATAATTAGAAGACGTTTGAAAACACATTGAATTAAATAAACAGTATGCTTATTTATTTGGATCTCAGCAGTTTGCATGTAATGTTTTGGGGAGCGTAAAAAATTAACAAAACTACAAGCCAATATTGGAGAAAAAAATATATAACTTAACACCACTAAAAACATTGGACACATTCTAATAGCATTTGAAAAGCAAATCCAAAAATTGAAATCCATTACAAAATCATTTGCAAAAAAAAAACTTGAAAGTGAAAATCTCTTCCTCTTTAATACAAAATATATATTGGATGCTATACCGTGATTTGTTAATGCCTGTTTTTTCTTTGTATTTCATTGAATAAAATCATTTTGTGGAAAACTGCTACTCATAGCAGACACCAAAAAGGAGTAAAATTCTTCCTGAAGTATCATGTTCAAGTATTACCCTTCTGGATGGCAGTGGGAATTCTGGGTGTGAAAAATGACACAATACATTTACACCTTCATCTTCACGGTGACCTGTAGACTGGGAATGAGACACACACATTGCACACCCTGGCCCCAGAGATACTGTACATTACAGTTTTGACATAAAACAAGGCAATTAATATACAGATTTAAGAAAAAAATGTTGGAAAGGACAAAAGCAGCCAAGTGATAATACAAGTTTGGCAAAATGCTTTAAAACCTCATCAGACAGGAGTTTTATGGGGGCAGAATCAAGCAAATGTATAAATCAGCATTTACTCTTGTGTTTCCATACTCTTATTTAAGCAGAGTACCCCTGCACATATATTTCACAGTGAGGTTATCCGTCTGCTACAAGCACAGCTCATAGCTACGATGATCATTATATACTTTTTAAATGTTGTAAATCCCTTTAAAAATAGTTTTAACCTACTATTTACCTACGGAGGCAAAGATCTGACGCTTCATGATTCTGTGCACTATGTACTTGCCTCAAAGCACAGTAGATATGTCCGTTTAAACACTATTAGCACTGAAAGCCAGCCATCAGTTTTCACAAATAAACTGATAAACTTTTACAAGGTGATCTCCTGAAGCCATATCATATGTACCACATAAAACCACACGGGAGGGCGATTTTTAAATCTGCCCAAAATCTAAAAAACGAAACAAAAAATCAAACCATAAACAAAAGAGTTACCCAATAATAAATTGGTCACCTTTGGAATTTAAACCTCACAACACTCCCTGTACCATGAAATGCCTCAGATTCCAGGCAGGTTAAAGGTATTGGCCACGCGGACGGTAAGCACTACCACTGGAGTCCCACAGGTGAACGCAGGGGCAGTGTCGAGAGGATAAGGAACTTTGGCCACAGCGCATCATCCTTTATCAGAATCAATGCGACACACCCATAACACTCGCCGAGAAACACTGAGAATCGCACACAACAGCTGTAGTCCCCAGCTTCACACAAGTTTGCTGAAGCAAAGTGTATGACGCCCCGCCCCATCAACAGTTTTGGGGGGCGGGGCGGTGGGGTTTACAGGGAGTTTGCCAAAAATATAGACGAAATGAAAGGTACGCCTGGACCCATGTGATACTCGTTGAAAGCACAGGGCTCGCGAGCTCTTCTAGGCAGTGCCGTTTCCCGGCTCCACAGTGACGCAGCGAAGGCACTTGGGAAGGGGAGGCGCCCCCCGGAGGCGAGGTCCGAGCGCTGCAGGCTCTTCACCCACCGGCGCGGGGGAAGGCGGCCAGCCCTGGAATGCGTTCACCTCTTAAGGCAAGAAAATGTGAAAAGCCGCGGCCACGGACCGACCCCATCACCCGCCTGTCTCTCACACGGAGTCCGTTCTCCGGGCCTCCTGGACGGGCCAGCGCTGGGCTGGGTTGGGGGGAGGCAGGGCTGGGCTGGGGGTAGGCAGAGTTTGTACAGAGAGAGGTGGGGCTTGTGCAAGGGGAGGCAGGGTTTCTGTTAGAGCAGTCTGGGCTGGTCTGTGGGGAGGCGGGGCTTGTGCAAGGAGAGGCGGGTTTTGAACTGGAGGAGGCGGGTTTTGTAAGGGGAGAGGCGTGGTTTCTGTTGGGGCAGGCTGGGTTTGTGTGGGGGGAGGCACGGTTTCTGTTGGGGCAGGCTGGATTTCTGTTGGGACAGGTTGGGTTTGTGTGGTGGCAGGCATGGTTTGTGTGGGGGGATGCTGGGATTGTGTTGGGACAGGCTGGGTTTGTGTGGGGGCAGGCACGGTTTCTGTGGATGAAGGCTGGGATTGTGTTGGGACAGGCTGGGTTTGTGTGGGGGCAGGCACGGTTTCTGTGGATGAAGGCTGGGATTGTGTTGGGACAGGCTGGGTTTGTGTGGGGGCAGGCACGGTTTCTGTAGTTGAAGGCTGGGATTGTGTGGGGGCAGGCTGGGTTAGTGTGGGGGCAGGCTGGGTTAGTGTGGGGGCAGGCTGGGTTAGTGTGGTGGCAGGCATGGTTAGTGTGGGGGCAGGCTGGTCGAGTGTGGGGGCTGGCATGGCTTCTGTCGGGGTCCCTCTGCAGTGGTAGTAAGGCAGGAAGAGGCGCTCGTGTGCGCAGGTATGCATGGCCCTGTAGGTGTGCTGCAGCAGGTGGGGGAAGCGGGAGGTGAAGTAGGACACAAACTCATCGGGGATGGAGCCCAGCGTCTCCTGCACGTCTGCGGGCAGCTCCCGGTAGTGGTGCTTCTGTTGGGAGAAACAAGATGGAGGGTGGGGAAGGTGTATCAGTGCACCGCTCAACACCGTCTTCTCAAAGAGCAGAACCAAGCACATGCATGGAGGTCGCGTGTAAACCCCAATGGGGAAGAAGTATGCAACTCACAGCCCATTCCACATCTCTTATAACACAGTCCACTACACACTACAGTTTCACTACACACTACAGCCACACTACACACTACAGTCACACTACACACTACAGCCACACTACACACTACAGTCACACTACAGTCTCACTACACACTACAGTCACACTACAGTCTCACAACACACTACACTCGCAGTACAGTCACACTACACACTACAGTCTCACTACACACTACAGTCACACTAGTCTCACTACAGTCTCACTACACACTACAGTCGCACTACAGTCACACTACACACTACAGTCACACTACAGTCTCACTACACACTACAGTCACACTACAGTCACACTACACACTACAGTCACACTACAGTCTCACTACACACTACAGTCACACTACACACTACAGTCACACTACAGTCTCACTACACACTACACTCGCACTACAGTCATACGACACAGTACAGTCACACTACACACTACAGTCTCACTACACACTACAGTCACACTAGTCTCACTACAGTCTCACTACACACTACAGTCGCACTACAGTCACACTACACACTACAGTCACACTACAGTCTCACTACACACTACAGTCACACTACACACTACAGTCACACTACAGTCTCACTACACACTACACTCGCAGTACAGTCACACTACACACTAGTCGCACTACAGTCATACTACAGTCTCACTACAGTCGCACTACAGTCACACTACAGTCACACTACACACTACAGTCGCACTACAGTCATACTACAGTCTCACTACAGTCGCACTACAGTCGCACTGCAGTCGCACTGCAGTCACACTACACTCACACTACAGTCACACTACAGTCACACTACACACTAGTCACACTACAGTCACACTACACACTACAGCCACACTACACACTACAGTCACACTACACACTACAGCCACACTACACACTACAGTCACACTACACACTACAGCCACACTACACACTACAGTCACACTACACACTACAGTCTCACCACACACTACAGTCACACTACACACTACAGTCTCACCACACACTACAGTCGCACTACAGTCTCACTACACACTACAGTCAGCTCATGAAACCTGCCTTATTCCTCATGGCTCGGAGCAGATCCCGGACTGATCCGCCTTTATATGAACGAAACTTGCGCAGATCTACCGGGAACAAAACATCATTGAAAGTCATTAACAAACAGAAAATACTTCAAATTACACGTCTATCAAAAATGCAGAATCACCACAGTCACATTGAAGAATTTTACCTAAAAACTGTTTTGCAGTAGTCTGTGGTGTTAGGACAGCATAGTACGCATTAACGACAGCAGCGCTTACCGGTCTGTAAGGGGACAGTGATGTGCTCCCTCCAGTCACCCTGCACCACTGCCCGCCCCCCTCGCTCTAGCTGCCGGATGATTGGTCCGTCCAGCGGCTCCTTCTCTATCCTGTCACTCACGTCCTGCAGGAAGCACACAACACACAAATGAGTCAGACATACACTCACTGAGCACAACACACAAATGAGGCATACACTCACTGAGCACAACACACAAATGAGACATACACTCACTGAGCACAACACACAAATGAGACATACACTCACTGAGCACAACACACAAATGAGACATACACTCAGACTTCAGCTACACTTCAGCATACACTTAGACTTCAGCTGTTGTAGCCAATCTACTTAAGAGATTTGATGCATTCTGTGTTCAGAGATGCTCAGTGAGTGTACATGCAGCACTGTGTATCCACCAGAGAGAGAGAGAGATAAGATGGAGATAGACAGAGAAAGAGACAGACAGACAGAGAGAGAGAGACAGAGATAGAGACAGAGAGAGAGACAGACAGAGAGAGACTGGGAGAGAGATAAGAGGGAGAGAGATAAGAGATGGAGAGAGAGAGAGAGAGACCTGGAAGAACTGCAGTTGCTTCTCCAGGCTCCAGAAGAAGGGGTGTTTGAGCACGCTCTCAGCAGATGGTCTCTTCTGGGGCTCCATGCTCAGCATCTGCAGTATGAGATCAGTGGCCACGATGCCTTCTGCACAGACCAGAGCCAACGGACCAGCGTTAGTCACCACCAAGACGCCACTTCTCACTCCGTAATCCCAACCAAGTCAAATGGAAAGAACTCAGAACTGCAGTTTAGCTGACTAAATATGCTCGCTTTTACTATACATTCTCAAATGGCTGGGTGATAAACCGTATGGACAGTTATCTAATGTTTTTTAAGCCAATAACAATTGGCGTATTGGTTTTTTTCTTTGGTCATACCTGATACAGTAGTAAACCAATTCAGTGGCCACATTAAAATACCACATTAAAATACATCACCTCAAATATCTAATGGGTGTTGATAAGGCAGCCAATCAGCCCTGAGGCCTTGCCAAAAATGGTTGGCATTTATATATAGCGCCTTTATCCAAAGCGCTGTACAATTGATGCTTCTCATTCACCCATTCATACACACACTCGCACACCAACAGCGATTGGCTGCCATGCAAGGCACCGACCAGCTTATCAGGAGCATTTGGGGGTTAGGTGTCTTGCTCAGGGACACTTCGACACAGCCCGGGTGGGGGATCGAACCGGCAACCCTCCAACTGCCAGACGACTGCTCTTACTGCCTGAGCTAATGTCGCCCCACAAAAACACATCACATGATCAGATTGGCGGTTTTATCAACACCCAATGAAGTCTTTTTTTTTTTCTTTTCTTTTTTTTAAAGCATTTCACATGGTCTCAGAAGTTTGGCATTTGTTACCACATCCGGAATGATTAAAGAAAAAAAAAAAAAACCAGACCTGAAAACCTAATACAATGATTATTATTACAAAAAAACAACAATAACAACAAAAACCAAGAACATTCCATAGCTGTGTGTATGGTTTATGGCCCAGCATGCACCACATTCCCATCCAGGGTGTCACAGTCAGAACGCTGGGAAGTGTGATAAAGAGAGAGTCTGACCGTGTCGGTCTGTCTGAAGCCGCTCCAGGCTGCAGGCTCCCAGGAGGATGTTGGCTTGCCGCTGCAGGGCCTTGCCATAGGGGTGGCAGCCGTGTGAGACCACGTAGTAAAACACACAGCCCGCGGAGAAGATGTCCACTGTACAGGTCTGCACAAGCACAGCGGCCGTTCAGGTCAATGCACAGTATCTCACGGACCCTGCTCTGCTCAGCTCACAAACATGAGCTGAAGAACACAGTCTGGCAAACCAGAAGACATCCTATCCTAGGTGAACTGCGTTGTCAGAATAAACAAGATTTTGAGGAATTCCCAGAATGCAGAATTTTTTCGGACATGGGACTAATGGGTTCTTGAAGGAAAACAACATCATGATATTTCCTTGTAGCCTATTGGTCAGCTGATAAGAACAGAGATATCTGTATCAAGGGAAAAATCATAATTAACTAATTGAAATGTTATTGAATAAAGCCACATTCATGGATATAATTTGTTTAATAACCTCACACAGATTGTGCTACTAACCCCATCTCACCGAGCTCACAGTCCCATGTGTTATGAATCGAAACAGGTTTTGCACGTTTCGCAAGAGACGCCTGGTCTGGCAGAGTGTGACTGCACTGCACACTTTAGGTGTGTACAACTTCCTCCCAACTGTAAACAGGAACTATCAATGCGAGGGAAATCTCTATCCTTTGTCAAAGGTAGAGAGAAAAATATTTTTCCACCGGGATTGGCAGGCCAGAACGGACATATATAGTTTTGTTAATCTCGTTACAGTCTCAGTCAGACATTTGAGAGACTTCATCATTTCTCAAAGATGAATGACACAGATCTTTCTGATTTCTTCCTCTATTACCTCAGTGTTATGTACATGAGTCAAACCCAAAACAATTATGTGAAACAAAAAAAAAAAAAAAAAAAAAAAGATTTTGGAATTCCATTGGAATTGGCTGTGTTCCCTCTGACGTAACAAAACAGAGGTGCAAAGTGTTGAGAAACACGTTTGTCAGTTGAAAATACGTCAATTTTGGAAGCGATACTTGCTGAAGGCATAGTGCGGGGAAGGATAAATTAGGCTTTCAGGAAGTGGGCGACCGGTGAAACAGGCAACCGCACAATGGCAGCCGCAGCAGTAGTTCACTGACATTTCTACTCATGGGCTCACCTGGCCAATCACAGATTCAGAGCGTTTTCAGCCTAACACTGCTCATTTGCAGCTTGTTTGTCAGATTATCGTTGGTAGGCCATTGTTGGACCACCGCCCAATTCTCTTATTAATAGCCGACTGTAAAGCATTTCTAAGGAAACAGATACCAATCCTTACTATTTTTTATGTCTCCAGTCAGGGTGTGTGTGTTATGTGCTGTAAACATACTCACTAGGGTGTGGCCCTAGTGTCAGTGTGTGGGTGGCGTGTGTGTGTGTGTGTGTGTGTGTGTGTGTTGTGTGCGTGGGTTTGTGTGTGTGTGTGTGTGTGTGTGTGTGTGTGTGTATGTGTGTGGGGTGCGTGTGGGTGGGGTGCATGTGTGTGCGTGTGTGTCGCATGTGTGTGTGTGTTGCTTGTGTGTGTGTGGCGTGCGTGCATGTGTGTTTTTGTGTGTATGTGTGTGTGTGTGTGTTGCTTGTGTGTGTGTTGTGTGTCGTGTGTGTGTGTCGTGTGTGTGTGGCGTGCGTGCATGTGTGTTTTTGTGTGTATGTGTGTGTGTGTGTGTGTGTGTGTGGTGAGTGTGTGTGTGTGTGTGTTGCGTGTGTGTGGTGTGTGGTGTGTGTGTGTGTGTGGTGTGTGTGTGTTGTGTGTGGTGTGTGTGTGTGGTGAGCGTGTGTGTGTGTGGTGAGCGTGTGGTGAGCGTGTGTGTGTGTGTGGTGAGCGTGTGTGTGTGTGTGTGGTGAGCGTGTGTGTGTGTGTGGTGAGCGTGTGGTGAGTTTGTGTGTGGTGAGTTTGTGTGTGGTGAGCGTGTGTGTGTGTGTGGTGAGCGTGTGGTGAGTTTGTGTGTGGTGAGTTTGTGTGTGGTGAGCGTGTGTGTGTGTGTGGTGAGCGTGTGTGGTGAGCGTGTGTGGTGAGTTTGTGTGTGTGTGTGGTGAGCGTGTGGTGAGCGTGTGTGTGTGTGTGGTGAGCGTGTGTGGTGAGCGTGTGCGGTGAGTTTGTGTGTGTGTGTGGTGAGCGTGTGGTGAGCGTGTGTGTGTGTGTGTGTGTATGTGTGTGTGTGTGTGTGGTGAGCGTGTGGTGAGCGTGTGCGGTGAGTTTGTGTGTGTGTGGTGAGCGTGTGTGTGTGTATGTGGCGTGCGTAACGCGCTGTGAACACACTCACCGGGTTGTCCTTGCAGTCTTCGCTCAGGACCTCGGGAGCGATCCAGCCCTCAGTGCCCGGCACGCCCGACCTCCTGCTGAAGCTGTGCCGGCCCACGGCCAGCTTCTTACACAGGCCGAAGTCTGAGATCATGGCCCGCACGCGGCCGTGTGCGCTGGGCATGGACACCAGGATGTTGTGTGGCTTCAGATCCCGGTGCACTGCAGGGGCCACACACAACACTTCACCACCAGAAAGAGGAACCGTGCGCTATTTCCGACCTTAACCTAGGAATTTGTATTTGTCTCGGTACTGTAGTTCCTGAAATTGTAGATGCCTTGTCATGGTAGTTACAAACTAATCAGGCCTATCTACCGATCTACCTTGTGTACTCGGCCTTGCAACCAATCATATGTGAATTGTACCTTATCTGGCGCGTTCGGTTGTTTGTTCTAGGACCCTGATATGCACCATTTTGTACGTCGCTTTGGATAAAATGTAATGAACTGCACTCAATTAATCGTTATTCATTACCTGGCCATTTTTCTATTGCACATTAAGACCTAACATTGAACCATGTTATGCAAGATAAATAAATACATAATTACTATGTGCTTGGGGTACATGCGAGTATTGTGAACTTGAAAGGCCTGTAGCGTAGTGGTTAAGGTACATGACCCGCAAGGTCGGTGGTTCGACCCCCTGGTGTAGCCACAATAAGATCCGCACAGCCGTTGGGCCCTTGAGCAAGGCCCTTAACCCTGCATTGCTCCAGGGGAGGATTGTCTCCTACTTAGTCTAATCAACTGAACGTCGCCCTGGATAAGAGCGTCTGCCAAATGCCATTAATGTAATGTAATGAAAGGCAGTTGGAAAATGTTACAAAACTTGTAGAACTACAAACAGAGTTTGGGATCATTGGCACTGGTATAAATCTGATTGATGGATGGTAAAATGTATCTTTGGGGACTGTTTTCCTGGAAGTGAGAGGCAGAGTGGAGGTTGGACTTCGGACCAGAAGAGGGCGACAGTTTACTTATACACTACAATACCCATTGTCGTGTGTGCCTCCCAACAACCATTCCATACAAACATTGGGTTTCTACGTAACGGCGTGTTGTGACGCGCTGGTTGCTGCAGTCCCCTCCCGGCAGTGGTGCCCCTGTTGCTCACCGATGCTCAGCGAGTGCAGGTGTGCCAGCCCAGACATGGTCTGCTGCAGCAGCTCCACCGGTCCCAGGCCGTGACGCTGGAAGCCCGGCTGCTCCACGTACTGCCAGAGAAGCACAAAGAGCGCACAGTCACCTCGCCTGTCAATCACAGCCGCTGGCGTCAGCCAAGCCCCGTCACGAGGAACCGCAGTCCCGCGACGCAGGAGAGTACGCAGTGTGCGCGTCTGTGTGCTTTGTGGTCGAAGACAAACATGTCAATCACACAGAAAACTAAACGGGAAAAATCTAACTACAAATGTATGTGGCATAATCCACTGTAGGGTGTAAAAAGGCATTGTGATGCATCTTACGGTGGCAATTTAACTGCATTCATTTCGAATGTTACAAGTGATTATAATTGCTTCAAATTATCATTTCAATAAGAAACTTACACGGTATATTCCACTAATACTAAGTAAATCAATTTCATGAGTCACACTTGCGTATTCAGCATATTTGTAAAAATAATTTAGTAATGAAATGGATTGAATACCAACAAACTAATCGAATCATGGTGAAATTCCATGATGCACCGAATTAAAAATATTTCTAAAGAATTGCAATCGAATCTAATCACAGTGAGGTGGGGAGATTTACACCCCGACTCCAAATACAGAGTCACTTCAATCTGTGACCAGGGCAGGACGGGTACAGAGCAGGACGTGTACAGGGCAGGTGTGTACAGGGCAGGACGTGTACAGGGCAGGTGTGTACAGGGCAGGACGGGTACAGGGCAGGACGTGTACAGGGCAGGTGTGTACAGGGCAGGACGTGTACAGGGCAGGTGTGTACAGGGCAGGTGTGTACAGGGCAGGACGTGTACAGGGCAGGACGGGTACAGGGCAGGACGTGTACAGGGCAGGTGTGTACAGGGCAGGACGTGTACAGGGCAGGACGTGTACAGGGCAGGTGTGTACAGGGCAGGACGGGTACAGGGCAGGACGGGTACAGGGCAGAATGGGCCCAGGACTGGCCGTGTGGGGGGTCTCACAGACACACTGTACACGACGGGGGTCTCACAGACACACCGTACACGTGGGGGGTCTCACAGACATGGCGGGGGGTCTCACAGACACGGCGTACACGTGGGGGGTCTCACAGACACGGCGTACACGGTGGGGGGTCTCACAGACACACCGTACACGACGGGGGGTCTCACAGACACACCGTACACGTGGGGGGTCTCACAGACACACCGTACACGTGGGGGGTCTCACAGACACGGTGGGGGGGCACACAGACACACCCTACACGGCGGGGGGTCTCACAGACACACCGTACACGGTGGGGGGTCTCACAGACACACCGTACACGGCGGGGGGTCTCACAGACACGGTGGGGGGGCACACAGACACACCCTACACGGCGGGGGGTCTCACAGACACACCGTACACGGTGGGGGGTCTCACAGACACGGCGGGGGGTCTCACAGACACGGCGTACACGGGGGGGGGGGTCTCACAGACACGGCGTACACGGTGGGGGGTCTCACAGACACACCGTACACGGCGGGGGGTCTCACAGACACACCGTACACGGCGGGGGGTCTCACAGACACGGTGGGGGGTCTCACAGACACACCGTACACGGCGGGGGGTCTCACAGACACGGCGAGCCTCACCTCCCGCAGCGTGGCGGCGCACAGCTCGATGGCGATGTACTGGAACTGCCGGTCGCGCTCGGTGCAGAAGTAGCGGATGACGTTGGGGTGCTCGTCCGACTCGCGCAGCAGCTGAACCTCGCGGTCGGCGAAGCTGAAGCATTCCGGGAGGATCCTCTTCACCGCCACGGGGCGGCTGTCAAACTGACCCCTGCGTCACAGAGGGAAGACGGGCGATTGGCCGAAATCTAATCCGAGAGAGCTCACTGGCTCAGAGCAGGTCATCACACCACGTTGCAGAGGTAAATGGGAATTACTCCACTCTGACGTTTTTCTTGGTTTGCGCCACAGTGTGGAAACGTACCTGTACACAATGGTTCCCTCAGCACCATGTCCCAGCACGTTTTTCGGACTGAAGGAGATGTTTCCGACTCGGACAATACTGGACTCCTCATCTCCTGAACACAGAGAAAGTGGGATCAGACACGAGTGACGCATTTATTCACAACAAATGACCTGCTTTCAAATGAATTTGGTAAGAAACGCCCTGTGCTTGCAGCAGAACGGTCATTTCTGATATAATTTTCACTGCGAATGTGGCAGGCAGAGAATATTTGTAAATGCTACGTTAAGAGGTCTTATAAAAATCTGAACAAATAACAGTAACAAAAATCACAAACTCAGGAACAAAAGTCCATCTAGTGGAGAGATAGAGTGGTGCATGCCATAGTGTGGCTGACTCTCTCAACTCTTATATCAATCCCCCATGTCACCAGACCAACTGACAAACAGACAGAGACGCTTCTATATAGCTCTCCTCGCATACTCAAAAAGCACTTTACAGTGATGAGGGGGAACTTGCCTTAAACCCCAACCAAAGTGTAGCACCCACATCGGTGAAGCATGGCAGCCATTTTGTGCCAGAACGCTCACAAAAATACACAAGGAGGGCGGGTAAAAAAAAAACAAGAGGAATCCCTCACGCCCATGCAAAAGGTGCAGCCTGTAGCCTAGTGGCTAAGGTGCTTGACACATTGCACCAGGGGAATTGGCCCCTGTGTAGTCGACAGCAAGTGTCAGCTAAGTAAGTGAACTAATAATGAAAAGGGAGTTCAGAGCAGGCTACCTGCGTCGTCCTGCTCGGGGCCTGAGGGCCCCAGCTCGTGCACGGACAGGTCGGAGTGGTTGGAGGCCCGGGGGGTGAGGCTGGGGCTGCTGTTGTTGGAGCTCTCGGCTCGCGCCCGCACCACGTCCAGGAAGTCGGCCGGGTCCAGCGGGAGGTCGGAGGGAGGCTGGAACACCAGCTGCTGCCTCTGGAGCAGGTCCAGCTTTTCCTCCATCTGCCTCTGGAACTGCTGGTGCTGGAGCTGCTGCTGCTTGTGCACGCTCTGCAGGGGGCGCACCACACACCACACACAGCCATTTTACACAAGCACACACAGCCATTTTACACAAGCACACACAGCCATTTTACACAAGCACACACAGCCATTTTACACAACCACACACAGCCATTTTACACAACCATACACAGCCATTTTACACAAGCACACACAGCCATTTTACACAAGCACACACAGCCATTTTACACAAGCACACACAGCCATTTTACACAAGCACACAGCCATTTTACACAAGCACACACAGCCATTTTACACAAGCACACACAGCCATTTTACACAAGCACACACAGCCATTTTACACAAGCACACACAGCCATTTTACACAACCACACACAGCCATTTTACACGACCACACACAGCCATTTTACACAACCACACACAGCCATTTTACACAAGCACACACAGCCATTTTACACGACCACACACAGCCATTTTACACGACCACACACAGCCATTTTACACAAGCACACACAGCCATTTTACACAACCACACACAGCCATCTTACACAAGCACACACAACCATTTTACACAAGCACACAGCCATTTTACACAAGCACACACAGCCATTTTACACTACCACACACAGCCATTTTACACAAGCACACAGCCATTTTACACAAGCACACACAGCCATTTTACACAAGCACACACAGCCATTTTACGCAACCACACACAGCCATTTTACACAACCACACACAACCATTTTACACAAGCACACACAGCCATTTTACACAACCACACACAACCATTTTACACAAGCACACACAGCCATTTTACACAACCACACACAGCCATTTTACAACCACACACAGCCATTTTACACAAGCACAACACAGTCATTCAAATGGAGGGTTTAGTCATTCCATCTGGACATGGTGGACAAGGCTCAGAGCAGTATAGGGCGGGGATCATCCAAATCCAGCCCTGGTTTTCTTTTCTCCCGGATAATTGACTAAACAATTAGCACTGCTGATTGGCCAGACTGTCTTCACACCCGACTCCCAGGTAAAGGGAGGCAGGAAAAGCAGCCGTTCTGAGTCTACAGAGCTCTTTCTGAAGCGGGCTGTGTACAATTATGCTACCTGGTGGACGATCTTTGCACTGCAGCAGCAAGCCTGATACTTGGCTCGGTGTGAACCACAGTAGTACATTACATTACATTACATTACATTACATTAAATTATTGACATTCAGTTGATTAGACTAAGCAGGAGACAATCCTCCCCTGGAGCAATGCAGGGTTAAGGGCCTTGCTCAAGGGCCCAACGGCTGTGGGGATCTTATTGTGGCTACAATGGGATTAGAACCACCGACCTTACGTGTCCCAGTCATTTACCTTAACCACTACGCTACAGGCCGCCCCAGCAGTAGAAACAGAGGAGGAGCTCACCTTGGGATACGTGATGACAAAGGCCACCCATCCAGCCAAGAGGAAGGTGCAGAAGATGATGGTGGCCATGTCCTTCAGCATGGAGTCCACGGGGTCCTCCACGCGCACCGGCCGGGCAGGCGTCTCTTGCACAGATGTGACCGGCGGCCGTGCGGGCTTGTCCTCCATATCACTGTCATTCAGCTTCTGCTGTACACAAGAGTGTGTGTGTGTGTGTGCACGGACAGATACAGATACACAGACGCAGACGTTCACCAGTTTGTAGACTTCTTGACAATATTGAATTATTGAGGTGCCATTGAAGGAAATGTAACAATGACGTGAGCATAACGGTAGGTCAGCCATGTCTGCTCAAAAAAAAAGTGTCATCATTTGTCATCTGCACCCTGAGGGCATTTACAGTACAGGTAACTGCACACACAGAGTGCTGTACACCCATGCACACACAGAGTGCTGCACACCCATGCACACACAGAGTGCTGCACACCCATGCACACACAGAGTGCTGTACACCCAAGCAGTACTCATCAACTGACTGATTGCTATTCGCTCATTGGGCTTATGGGATACTTGTAGCGAGACAGAGGCTCCTTCCCCAGTGTACTGCCTGGCAAGAGAGGACGTTAGAGAGAACATCCTGGGGTGACAAACGTACAAACTGGGGGGAGCGCGTGTCAAAAAGGATTGAAAACCCCTGTGATAAAGGATGGTGGTGATGAAATATTATATCCAATGATAATGTGGTAAAATTGCTTCATGTTCCAAAGTAAATTGTTGTCAATAGATTTGTTATGTTCCTGTCTTCTGTCCTTTGTTAGTTTATCATGGTTTATTATTGTTGTTCTTGTTATTTATTATTTTTCATATTCGTATCTGGTGTTCTGTTTACAGTCATTAGTCTTTGCACTCGTCTTCCCCTGTGATGTCTGAGTCTGAATGTTTACTAGCCCAGTCACTCCCTTGTTTGCGTGCCCTACTATTCGGGTGTTTACAGTAGTTCCGGGGTTCAATCTTCCTTCCAATCTTGCATTCCTTACTTCCTGCTTTCTCTCCATTTCATGTTTGTAAATAGCACTAATTTACTCATCCCAACTAACATAGAATTTGTACAGTACTAATTATACTAAAACACTAATATGTTTGTCAAACTAACAAACTAACATTCACTAGTTTTGGGAATTTGTAATTTAAATCACTTAACTAACTTACTAACGCATCTCCAGTTTCAATTCTGTTCTGTAACTCCGCCTCCCTATTCTATCACTGATTACTTGCTTAGTTTCAGCGAAGTATTCGCACCTGTCTCTCTGTATCTCTGCATCTCCTGATTCTCTGCAAATTGTCTACTCCCTAGTCCGGAGCCGTTTGTATTACATGTGTGTCTTTGTGAATCCAGTTTGCGTTTTTGTTTCCCCCTCATCATTGTCCTATTACCCTTTCATGTGTCTCACCTGATGTTTGTTTGTTAGACCGCCCTCACTCCCATGCCCCGCCTAGTTTGTCTCATTCCCGTGTATTTATACCTGTCTTTTTTAGTTGCACACTGCTATTTCGTCTTGTCCTGTTTTGAGTCCTGAGCCCTTCATCCCTTAATCCCTTCCCCCAGTTCTAGCCTCCTTGTTTCCTTGCCCTTGTTTCCTAGTCCTTGCCTTTGTGTATTTTTGTGGATTTCCTGTTTTGACCCCTGCCTGCTTCCCTGGACTATTCTTTGTGTGTTGTGGATTTCTGTACCTCTGCCTTACTGGATTGACCCCCCGGTTTTTGACCCTGGTCTGCTTTTTGACTACGCTCTGTCTGCCCCTTCACCTGCTAGTAAACCTGCCATTTTCCACACCCCTGTCTGCTTCTGGTTCTAAAATGGAGAAAGAGCAGTTCAGTTCAGTTTAGTTAAATTACTACAAATTGGTGGAATTTGCTTTCGGTACAGCTTTTTACAAACAGACTGACACAATTATATGACATATGTGAAACAGCTCATATTTCACAAAGCAAAACAGAACTTTCTGGTACTATCAAAGTTACATGGTACACAGACAGTACAAATTACACTCAATAAATTAGACAGCATGGTAGCAAAAGTATGGAATGGCTATTTTTTCTGAAGATTGTCCACTTCATGGTCCCCCAGCTGATCTCCAATGGCAGTCAGCTGCTGCATTGCGAGGTGTAACCAGATAGACAGCATTACATCACAACACTCACTCACGTCCGTGGCTGTATAATTATGTTACAGGTCTGAAATGTCATACTACACAATTCAGCTCAGGGAACAACAAAACAGTGCAAACAAAACTGTTGGAGAGTGATAGGAGAGTGCATATCCAGTGTTGAACTACCGTCATAAAAAGTCTTCTCGGAGTGAACGTTTCAATTGCGGGAAATGTTTTGCTTTTAAATGATTTTTTGTTGAAAAGCGGGCAGAAGAGTGGGACATGATGTGGGACTGAACTGGGGATTCCCCATACATCTCATACATACATTTCAAAACCACAATAAAGACCTTGTCCCGGTAGATTCCCACAGGTAGAGGATGACAAAAAGAGAAATCAAACCCAGCAGTGTTTATAACAATCATGTGTTTCACTTCATTTGTGTTTTGCACTTTAAGCAGGCCACTGCCTTAAACCTGCTAGTCCCATAGTGGATTTGCCGTACAGCTCAGATTCCCATTGTGGAGACTTCAGTCAAAGGACAGGCTGAGTTCCAAGCAAAGTTCTGTAAGGAGTTCAGAGGTTCTTACAAGAAACTGATGCCGTTTTTTCCATAATTGGGGCCAGATTACTTTTTGAATGAAATTGACTTAAATTATACCACAAGAAAATGTATTGACATGCATTCGGCTTTACATTTGATCATAATCCTGACTGAATGAACTGTGCTTAAAGTGTAAAGCCGTATTTTACTAGTTATGGATTTGATGCTTTTAACCTGTGGAAAAACCTACAGTAAATCCACAAATTGTGTCCGGGATTCTATTTGAAGCTGGGCCTCGGATAATAGCCGGGGGCGTGGCCGATTCGGACAAATAAAGGCCGGCCCCCAAATACAAGCCGGGATAATATTGCCTACCAGTAGGGCTATCAGTCCATGAGCTCTAGAAGACATTGTTTCGATTTAACTCAATGAAATAAAATAGCTCTTCTTAATATTTTATATTGTTGGTTGGTTTAATACTGTTGCCAATGAAAAGTCGTTGTCCTACACCATGGTCTCCAACACGTTGCTCTCAAGCTACCAGTCGCTTGCCGCCCCCTTCTAAGTAGCTTGCCAAAGGCTGAAGCAGTATACATTTAAACACAATTGTTGCCGCGAGGCATTCCAGCCTACTAATTAAAAAAAAAGTAAATCAGGCAAAATTAAAAATTAACTCAATTTAGGCTACTTGGCTACTCAATAAGGTTTCCATATATTTACAGCACAGCGCACGTTCAATGAATGAATAAACAGACGGGAGGAAATCCCGACACTCTTTCAACTACATAAAACTTAACAGTGAACCATCAAATACCCCTTTGCTCAAGGGCCCAACAGCTGTGCAGATCTTATTGTGGCCACACCGGGATTAGAACCACCAACCATGCGTGTCCCAGTCATTTACCTTAACCACAACACTACAGGACGCCCTGCTACAGTCCAGACATCTGGTCAGAGGCAGAGAACCTCCAGGCAGTGAAACGCACCTCTCATTTCACACAGTGATTATAAATCAGTGCACTTCAATGCATATCTTTTTGGATTGATTAAGTTACTAGTAAATTAGTTTTTTTACGAAAAGGAAATAGCTTGTCATACATGCTTGTACCATGGTTCTCTGTAATTGTATCTGTGTAGAGAGGATGCGAATTTACTACCCAGTCTCCTTGCAAGCTCCAGGTCTACTGTCATTTGATCATTGTCAAAAGTGTAGACATTTGTCTGAAATCAGTGTCAATTGATTCAATTGTAATTCAAAACAGATTTTTGACACAAAGGAAGGTGAGAATAAATTGCTCACTCTACAAATCAAACACAGCAATACATTTTAGGTAAATAACTGGTGGATCGAAAAAATAAAGCAATTAAGCTTGAGATTTGTCATCAGGACAGTATCTGCACCTGTGCGTGCGAGCGTGTGTGTGTGTGCCGAAAAGTATGAGAAAATGTGTGATACAACAAAATGATCATGACACCACTACTAAACCAGCTGAACCAGTATAACCTGATTTGGTCATGGAGGCTTAACTGTCACTACTGAAATAGGCAAAAACATAGTAGACATGCAACCATGAATAATAACCCAAGGTCTGTACAGAACACATTGAATAGATTTTCATTAACAGATAACAGCACACATTTTACATGTTACCTTCAAGGGACACGTGTTGATATAATTTTAGAAGAATTTCCTCCTCTGCCACTCCTTGCATTGTTTGATGTTTATTCATGATAATAAACCTAGTTATCAGCAACCAATTCAAAAGCTCCATAAACAAACAAAACTACACATAACTCTGGTAAAACATGGCCACTGTCCAAAATGGCTTCATTAGCACACAAAGCAATATTGTTAAAATGGGCACTTCGAATTGAAAACATCAGACACAAAATGCAATGTAATTATGTTTAATAAAAAAATGCGAAGTTTGTACTGTCGTGTCTAGGAAACGACAGAGTCCAAATCTCCAATTTGTCGAAAAACATCTTCACGAGGGAAAAGACACCACGGCAGCAAGCTCTTCAGGAAAATCAGACTTTATTTAGCACAAGTGCATAAAGCCGGACCAGTTTTGCAAAAACATGGACCTGGACTGTCATTTTTACACCCATTTTATACACAGTTAAAACATCATTGTGGCCAATCACCCACACTGTTCTTATCTTGACTCCTCCTAAAACATCAGCTGACTTGGCAGCGCTACCTTCTCGGTTCTGAAACCATTGTGGCGAATCACCCTATTGATTTCCAAAACAAAAAAGGATTTTATTACATACATCTTGCTTTGTAGGCTGTTTCTTCTAACAAACTGGAATCATTAACGTGGGAAACATGTAAAACACGGTGCTATTCACTATATAGTGTTTTCCAGAACTTTCTACGACCTATAGATCATTTTTGGTACTTTTTGCAGCATAATAATCATTTTTGGTACTTTTCACTTCATGTTAATTATTTTACTCAACTTTAGATTACACATGGGTCACTTATGCACTTCTAACACAAACTTATCAGCAGTAAATCATTGAAAATATACAGACATACTAAACATTTGATTAATATTCTCTTCTAATATTCTTTTCTAATATACAGACATATTAAACATTTGATTAATATTCTCCTCTAAGTGAGTAAATGTATGTTGCATTCTTTGCATTCTTTGCTCTTATTTCAACAGTTTTCACTGTGGTTTCTTGCGTTTTCATAAACTCAGTTGTAATTAATGTTGTAGGTTCATTTGATTTGATAACAAGCAGCGTACATGGGATATATTGATTATAAGCGCCCCCCCCTGCCAGCTGGCTGCTTTATTAAACTCCGGTTACATATGGGTCACTGTGTAATTCTAGCACAATTTAGCAGTTGACCAAACATAATAGGAGGGTTAATGTATGTATTCTAGTTAAATGTTAACAACAAGTAAGGCTATAGTAAAATCATTGCGCTGCTACCTCAACGTTAACAGATTACAAAATCAATTAACTCTTGGAAATTAAAAGCACTACAATGTAACATTTGTGACCAAGTGCAAGAATTCAAAAATAATTCAAGAAAAACACATTTCCCTTGCCCCCTTCAAAATGCAGGTGAGCAGTGAGTATACCTCTTGTGCAGGCAGGCTGTAGGTGTTCAGTTGAATAAAGAAATGTTAACCAACCCTGTTCCTGGAGATCTACCATCCTGTACCTTTTTACACTAACCTTAGCAAAGCACACCTCATTCAACAGCTAGAGATTTTGTTGAGCTGCCACTTAGTAGTCATGCAGGTCAAATTATGGTTGAAATGCAAACCTGCAGGATGGTATATCTTCGGGAAAAGGTTTGATTTCTACCTTGCCTTGCTACTCCTGCTGATTGTAATGCCATGAGCAACTGGCCCTTGGAAAGTAAAACCCAGGTAGAACTCAACATCCTCATTCTCATAAGGGATTGAATCTGAATTCAAAGCATGTATCATGAATGGTTTCTTTTCAGCGCCCTCAATGTAGACTTTTCCATCTTTTGTCCAACCTTGAACACGTTTCAGCAGAAGTTCAACCTCTCGCATTTTCCACACATCTCCACTTAGCCACTTCTGTTTCTTCTCAGACATTGAGAGAAGTTTGTTGAACATTTCCAGGCTGCTCTTGTGAACAATCTTACTCAGTCCTTTTTCTTTGCCAAGAAAGAAATGAGTGAAAAGCCTCTTTCCTTTTTGAGGTAAATCTTTCATTTTTCTGCTGTAACCTTGTTTGAGACCACCAACAGCTGCCGTGATGATTTCATATTTGTCATCTCTGTCATGGTTGTTATCATCATCTTCAGGCCAGAATAGCAGAGTTTGTAAAAAAAGAAAATTAGGCGAACATTTACCTCTCTCTTTTTGGAACCTCCGGCTAAGTTCCTGAAGGGCTTGAAGTGTTCCGGGTTTGGAGGAAGTTGCAGAAAGACAACTTAAGGCAATCTGTGACGATATGTATGTCACAATTTCAGTTTGATCTAAGTTATGCTTATTGCAAGGATAAGCAGCAATGATCTGTTCTAACTGTGCACGTTTCTTTTCAGACAAAAGTGAAAAGACTGCAGTCATGTTACCACCACCAAGGCTGCAAATGTTCATCCAGCACAGCAGACCTTGGTTAAGTCTAGGCAATGGTACCTCTCCAAAAAGTTCACCATACCAGGATGATTTTTTCGCTAGCCACTTTACTGGATTGTTTATCTTAATTTCAGTGCTGAGTAGTTCATGGCCTGAAGTGGTGGCAGTCTGGAAATATGCTAGGTCTTCAGATATCAGTTCAAGGGCTTGCCACATGTTTTTCTGAATGCTTTTCAGTTCGCTGTGAAAATGTATCCAGGGATGTTTCACAGCTTCTGGAATGTGATCTGAGAGCAGGTACTGCATACACTCTTCCTTTCTATTGCGAAACACACGCAAAATGAGCTGCAAAATATCACATGCAAGGTCAACTTCTGCAAAGTAGCCTGTGATCACATTTTCTTTATCTGTGTTGGCTGCTGTCTGGCATGCTCTGAAGCACTGCATTCCTTTTAGTGCTGTTCCAATTGCACCCACAGTGCCTTCAGCAGTAATCTCGCCTTCAAGCACTTTGCATTTCGCTTTGAACCATCTCTTGTACACCTGGCCTTTTGTGTCTAAGAAAAAGGAATTGTTTGGTTTTTTTCGTTCTGCAATCTCTGCCCAGTGTTCAGCTTTTTCAAACATTTCTTCTGTGTAATGCAGTCGAGCAAGTTGCTGAGCAAAGAAGGCATCGTCACCAAAACGCTCATAGGCTTCCTGCAGAACTTCAACTGCCCTCTCTGTGGTTTCTGCCTTCAGAATATGTTCGATGAGAGGTGAAAAGGAACTGTCCTTTTCATCACCTCTACTGATCTTGCTGCGCCTCATGCAAAGATCCCGCAGAAATTTGTGGTAATCCTCTTTTCCAAAACTGTTCTGAAAAAGCACGTCTTCATGGAGGAGGTCTATGGCTACAGTGCTCTGCTGCACATCGCTCCATAAAAGCTGTTGGAGAAGTTCTTTGGCGACTAATGGATGAATGATGCGTATACATTTGATGTTTGTCTTCTCATTTCTCAAGTGTATGAAAAGAAGTTTGGCTTGTTCACTTAACGATGACTCAAACAAATGCCTTGAGAATGTGTCATCGCGTTTACGCAGCGTTTCCGGTGTTTTGTTCAGGTGCATGCTCAGTAGCAAGAGAACCTCACAATGAGACTGAGTGAGGTAAGAGTTTTGAACATGTGTGTTGAGTAAAGCCACGTACAGAATGAGGCGAGTGGAAACAGAAGAGTGATCAATGCCTTCCAGCAAATCAGTCACAAATTTGGTAACATACTCCCTATCAAACTCTTTACTCATCAACACAAATGTCAAGAGGTGCTCCGGTGGATGCTGTTCTTTAAGTTCAGTCATTTTCAGGGCAAATTGTTTTTTCTCACCCTCGGATAATTTGTGAGTCACCGCAAAGTTCTGTAAAGGTGAGTCCTTGCACATTTTTTCTGGGTCATGTGACTGTCTGCAGCTCAGAACAACAAAACACAGTATTCCTTGATTGATTTTCTTGGCTTTCATTGCAACTTCCAATTCATTTCTGAGGCTGTCTAGATAGTCATTTTCACAGTCCTCCACCAGGAGGAGTACAGGAAGGCATTTCTGCGGGTCTTTTTCCTCATATTCACGCAGTTTTACAGCATGATCTGCGACACGGGTCACTGGGAATGATGCTTTTACAACTCCGCATCTTAGATCTTTTCTGTTGTTCCATAGTACATGTCGTGCAACAGTGCTCCCACCACTTCCTGGGTGGTGGTACATATTGATGCTGTTGACATGCATTTGGTCCTTACTCCATCTGGGAGTGTCATTCAGACATTTGGAAATCTCCTTATAGGTGTCCCTTTGGATAAACTTCCCAACCATTTTGTTTTCTGCAAGCCAGAAATTCACCCAACTTACTTTACCTCCCCTGTAAAACTGCATTTCAACTTTTTCTTTTTCATCCTCAAAGACACCAGTGGAATCATCACATTGGTCTACACACAGGATCTCCAAGGAAGACATCCTTTCTTCTTCAGTGGTTTCAAGCAGACACATTGCATTACTGTGGGTGGGTAAATGCCTGGAATTCACAGTGTGAGGCTGAACATGTTGTACTGTGGCATTCACATGGCTCATTTTCATCCCTACAACACTCTTGTTGTTTATCGTCTCGGGACTGCAAGATATCTGGGCATAGCCTGTCCATGTGGTGTGATTTTCTTCAGATTCCGAAATACAAATGATGTCTTCATGGCCTTGCATCTCAGAGTAGAACTCATAGAAAGTGTGAACCATTGGTAGCTCCACTGGTGAAGTGAGAAGAAAAATCACTGAAAAGGTGCCTGGGGGAAGAACTTGTTTACAGATCACCGACACTGCCTCCTTCAGAAGAGTCTTTGCAGTCTTGATCCAGGTCATTTCATCACAGGGAGTTTCATTTCCACGGTAGCCATTTCGTCCATTGCAAAAAATCCAGCTGACCTGTTCAAACAAGTTCAAATGGCTCGCAAATTCACTGATGTTCATCTCACTTGAAATTTTGTAACTATGCAGGAAATGCAAGTTTGGGGCATGGTGATCATGGTATTTCTTGCATAATCCAGACAGGTTAGAATCAGGGTCAAAGTCAAAGACACAGAATATCTTCATGTTCACTATGAAGTCAATGGAACTCAAATGCTCACTTTCAAATTTGTTAGTGACAAGAATGTACCACTGGTCTTTGTCTATGACTTTTTTTCCACCAGTCACCAACTTCTCCAATTTTCTTCCAAGGTTTTGCACGATATTCGGTGTGTTGATCAGACAAGACTGTTCAGCCTTTTCTCTCCTTGCATCTCTGTCTTTAATATGTTGGTAGAACATATCGTGATCACTAACTGGTTCTGTTTTAGCGCCTATTCTCTCATAGGAGATTTTCTTTTCAAACTCAACTTTGTTTGATGCTTTTTGGAAATTTGGTAGACGGACAGGGTAAACTCGGTTTTTCACAATGCTTATTTCTGGCACAATGTCAACTTCTATGACATAATGTTCCTCTGTGCAGTTCCCAACCTTTATAAACTCTGGTTCATGTATGCACCTTCGCACATGTTCACTATTCTGCTTTGAGAAACTTCTTTCAATGTGATCAAATGCATCAATGTACATGTCTTTCTCTTTCACAGGAACACCTATTACCTCACCATGTACAAAGCTAGTGTCACATTTACTGTCCATCACTCCAAAATGTATGGTACCATTGGACCGCATATTCATGCATGCAGAGCCAAATTTAAAAACCTCTCTTGCAAACATTGCTTGCAGGCTTTGACGGCATAACGTAGCTGCTATGGCTAACGATTTGTATTCATGACAAGGTGTGATAAGGTCAGAAACACCAGATTCAGGCAGAAGTACACTGTGCTGTAAGTATGTACATTCAGAACCCTTTTTGCCTACAGGCCGTGGTTTACAGTCCATCTTTGTAGATAACACACTCACTGACTGTTCCTGGTGTGACTTATTCTCTGGATCTGGAGGGACTTGTGTTGGTCCAGCATCTGTGTCATGACTGCCTATCGATTGCTGCTCCTTCTCATCTCCACCTTTTCTCTTTTTCAGGGCTTTTTGAGGTTCTTGCACTCGTGAAGACTCGATCAGCGCATTCCTTTTTTGGATTATCAAGTGAGCCTGCCCTGATTTCATTCCAATTTCTTTTTTCAGATAGTTTTTTGTTAGTCCCAGGAGAACTTGCCCACTAACTTCCTCCTCATTCATTTTCTTAATGTAGTTCTCTTTCACTCCTATGGACTTCAACCAAGAGCTGACGTCACAATCCTTCCATTTTTCAACTGGTTGACAGTTATGTCCTTCCACTAAATTAAAACAAAAAAAGTATTTTTTCAACATTGTAACAAGTAGCTTGTTTGTAAAGCATTTATTATTTCTGAAATTGAATTAAAGTGCAATAAGAACTGCATAAAAAGTATTTTTCATTTAATGAGTTTTCACACTTACTCATTATGAGGAGAGTATTGCTGTTTTCATTTGTAGGCAGACAGAACAGTTTCACTTACTCAGCTCCATCAATCTGTAGAGAAAACAGAACCAGGCAAGCCTGGTTTAGCCGGACCCTGATGTAGCAAACGGGAGTATGTGTGGCAGAAACTATAGGGGTTGACCCATGCCCATCACCGCAAAAGTGGAACTGGACCCTCCACTTTTTTATTAATAATATAAATTTATAACATTATATCAGCCATATATTATATAACTGCTCTCCCATGAAACCAGAAGCAATGTTAAATATAACTCTCATTTATAGGCTACATTTACTTCCTTCATTTTCCATTTCAGAATGCTGAAAAATGTGTTTAGTGGCTTTAAGAGCATTGCATTGTGGTTTTTGTTGTGATATGGTAGCAGCTTTGAGATTGCCATGTGTCATGACCACCCGGCACAAGTGGACACACATAATGGGGAGACCACACCGTTTGTAACGTTTAATCCATCCATTATCTGAACCCGCTTATCCTGAATAGGGTCACAGGGGGGCTGGAGCCTATCCCAGCATACATTGGGCGAAAGGCAGGAATACACCCTGGACAGGTCGCCAGTCCATCGCAGGGCACACACACCATTCACTCACACACTCATACACTCATACACTCATACACTCATACACTCATACCGATGGGCAATTTAGACTCTCCAATCAGCCTAACGTGCATGTCTTTGGACTGTGGGAGGAGGAAACCGGAGTACCCGGAGGAAACCCACGCAAACACGGAGAGAACATGCAAACTCCGCACAGAGAGGCCCCGGCCGACGGGGATTCGAACCCAGGACCTCCTTGCTGTGAGGCGGCAGTGCTACCCACTGCGCCATCCGTGCCGCCTGTGGAATCAAATACTTAATAATATTTAAAAGGGTAGAAATCACAGCATAATTGTAGGATATACGCATATTGCCTATGCCAGAACCACCTAAACTGAGATTTTACTCACCTTGTGCTGGAAAGCGTCGGTCTGGATTAGCCTATATGTTGATTTTTCTTACGCTATATGGATATAGTATAGGCGAGTTTACGCGCCATAAGTAGCAGGATTTAGCCGATGTTATGAACCTATAAACAGAAGTAACCATGTTCACTGAAAATCTAATTCACCAGGACAAACAAGACACTTTATCTCAAGCATGTAGAGTTACGTATTTACATCATTGCCTAATAATAAAAAATGATTAAAAATCAATGAAGAATAACAGTAGCTATTCGAGAATATCATAATAATCACAGTTGTATGTTTCATTATACATATAAATCTCTCTTATACAATAACAGAAATCATCTGAAGCACAAAAAAAGAACACGAACCCTAGGAGATTTCTTCAAGTGTCGCGACTGCATTCAAGACAACTTCGTATGCAGCAGTCTAAAATCATAAATTTATAGAAACTCAGCCCTCCGATTCTGATTCGCCAAAAAGTCAAGCTGAGTTGCTTTATTACTCCATAAGTTTCGATTTCCTGAGAGATACGTCCTGAAGTCACTGAGCTGCGGTAGGTTGTGTTTTCTTTAATGTGGATTTGGAGGTGGGATTCAAGCACAATTATTCTTTAGGCAAAGATAGATCGAATGTTCAAGGTTGTTTATTTGTCACATACACAGAGATCCAATGTGCTGTTCACTGTGCGATAACAGCTTCCGATGGGTGGAATAAAATACTTTAAAAATATTTAAAAGGGAAGAAATCACAGCATGATTGTATGCATGATATTGCCTATGCCAGAACCACCTAAACTGAGATTTTACTCACCTTGTGCTGGAAAGCGTCGGTCTGGAGTAGCCTATATGTAGATTTTTCTTACGCTATATGTATATGGTATAGGCGAGTTTACGCGCCATAAGTAGCAGGATTTAGGTGATGTTATTAACCTATAAACAGAAGTAACCATGTTCAGTGAAAATCTAATTCACCAGGATAAACAAGACACTTTATCTCAAGCATGTAGAGTTACGAATTTTCATCATTGCCTAATAATAAAAAATGATTCAAAATCAATTAAGAATAACAGTAGCTATTCGAGAATATCATAATAATCACAGTTGTATGTTTCATTATACATATAAATCTCTCTTATACAATAACATAAATAATCTGAAGCATAAAAAAAGAGCACGAACCCGAGGACATTTCTTCAAGTGTCGCGACTGCATTCAAGACAACTTCGTATGCAGCAGTCTAAAATCATAAATCTATAGAAACTCAGCCCTCCGATTCTTGATTTCCAAAAAGTCAAGCTGAATAGCTTCATTTATATACTCCATAAGTTTCGATTTCCTGAGAGATACGCCCTGAAGTCACGGAGCTGCGGTAGGTTTTGTTTTATTTAGTGTGGATTTGGAGGTGGGATTCAAGCATAATTATTCTTTAGGCAAAGATAGATAGAACGTTCAAGGTTCAAGGTTGTTTATTTGTCACATACACAGAGATCCAATGTGCTGTTCGATTCACTGTGCGAGAAACAGTAAATAAAAATAAATAAAATGTCTAGTGCAATACCAGTCTATATACATGCAATCAAATATACATACAAATCTAAATCCGGCCGGTAGCGTAGTGGTTATGGTATATGACTGGTACATGACACGATGTCATAAAACGTCTTTTTACCGTGAGAAGTCCCGACCTGTTTACATTTAGGCAGATGTGCATGCAAGTTAAATTGCTGTCTTCAATTTGGTCGCAGCAAAAAGTCAAGCTGAATAGCTTTATTACTCTATAAGTTTTGATTTCTTGAGAGATACGCCCTAAAGTCACGGAGCTGCGGTAGGTTGTGTTTTCTTCAGTGTGGATTTGGAGGTGGGATTCAAGCAAAATTATTCTTTAGGCAAAGATAGATAGAATGTTGAAGGTTGTTTATTTGTCACATACACAGAGATCCAATGTGCTGTTCGATTTACTGTGCGAGAAACAGTAAATGAAATATATCAATAAATTAAAATAAAATAAAACAAATAAAATGTCTAGTGCAATACCAGTCTATATACATGCAAACAAATATACATAGAAATCTAAATCCGGCCGGTAGCGTAGTGGTTATGGTATATGACTGGTACATGACACGATGTCATAAAACATTTTTTTACCGTGAAAAAATAAAATAAAATAAATAAAATGTAAAGCAAGGAATTGGGCTGTTGGCTGGAACATTTTGTATTAACATATACCTGCAGTCATGGCATGACCGCCCCCTTTATAATTGACAGTGTAAACGAAAACCTAAGTGGTGTGCTAAGAATAAATTGCATCTCACTGAATAAATTTTGCATATGGCAAGGGTAAGGGTCCAAATTCTGAATGCAAAGTGAGTTATCATAGTGGATAGACTATATTGGGCGGCCTGTAGCATAGTGGTTAAGGTAAATGACTTGGACATGCGAGGTCGGTGGTTCTAATCCCGGTGTAGCCACAATAAAATCTGCACAGCCGTTGGGCCTTTGAGCAAGGCCCTCACTCTACAAATCAAACACAGCAATAGATTTCAGGTAAATAAACTGGTGGATAGAAAAGAGAAAGGAATTAAGCGTGAGATTTGTCATCAGGACTGTGTGCGTGTGTGCGTGTGCGTGTGTGTGTGCTGAAAAGTATGAGAAAATGTGTGATACAACAAGATGACCATGACACCACCACTAAACCAGCTGAACCAGTATAATCAGATTTGGTCATGGAGGCTTAACTGTCACTGCTGAAATAGGCAAAAACATAGTAGACATGCAACCATGAATAATAACCCAAGGTTTGTACAGAACACATTTAATTGATTTTCGTTAACAGAGAACAGCACATATTTTACATGTTACCTTCAAGGGAAACGTTCTAATATAATTTTAGAAGAATTTCCTCCTCTGCCACTCCTTGGTGGAACACTACCTCTGCCACTCCTTGCATTGTTTGATGTTTATTCATGATAATAAACCTAGTTATCAGCAACCAATTCAAAAGCTCCATAAACGAACAAAACTACACATAACTCTGGTAGAACATGGCCACTGTCCAAAATGGCTTCATTAGCACACACATTAGCACACTTCTAATAGAAAACATCAGACACAAAATGCAATGTAATTATGTTTAATAAAAAAATGCAAAGTTTGTACACTGGAAAATTTGATACAATTCCTGTTCTTTTAGCTCTTGTACTCCAGCACATTGGATTTGAAATAAATAAATTAAAATGACTTTAAAATCCAGACTGTCACCTTTAATTTGAGGGTATTTACATCCATATTGGGTGATCCTGTTGGAATTACAGTCCCTCATTTTAGAGAACCAAACATTTTGGACAGTTGGCTTGGTCAGCTGTTTCTGATTAGCCAGGTGTATTCAATCACTTCCTTAGTACAGGTGTAAGAGCTTTCAGAATGTCATCCTGATTCTAGGCTTTTGATTGCCAATGGAGTCTATTATTGCCGTTTGTCAACATGAACATGAAGTCAAGGAAGCCATTATGAGAAATTAAAAAAATAGTCAGAGATATACACTCAATGAGCACTTTATTAGGTATTTATGAGACTTATTTTTTAGACTTCTACTGCTGTAGCCTATCCACTTTACATTTAGGCAGATGTGCATGCAAGTTAAATTGCTATCTTCATTTTGGTCGCAGCAAAAAGTCAAGCTGAATAGCTTTATTACTCCATAAGTTTCGATTTCCTGAGAGATACGCCCTAAAATCACGGAGCTGCGGTAGGTTTTGTTTTCTTTAGTGTGGATTTAGAGGTGGGATTCAAGCATAATTATTCTTTAGGCAGAGAAAGATAGAATGTTCAAGGTTCAAGGTTGTTTATTTGTTACATACACAGAGATCCAATGTGCTCGATTCACTGTGCGAGAAACAGCAAATAAAATAAGAAATATATCAATAAATAAAATAAAAATAAAACAAATAAAATGTCTAGTGCAATACCAGTCTATATACATGCAAACAAATATACATACAAATCTAAATCCGGCCGGTAGCATAGTGGTTATGATATATGACTAGTACATGACACGATGTCATAAAATTTATTTTTACCGTGAGAAGTCCTGACCTGTTTACATTTAGGCAGATGTGCATGCAAGTTAAATTGCTATCTTCGTTTTGGTTGCAGAACATTTGACACGCAAGATCCTTGTATAAATTTTACGGTGAAGAGTACCTGACCGCAAGTGTGGTTTAAAAATGTGTTTACTCGGCTAAAGTGACTAAAGTCACCTCTTGAGATCAAACTTTAGATAAAACACTTTGAGGCTCATTAGCTAGCACACAAGCTATCGTCTACGAAATTTGTGGTAATCGTCTATTCCGAAACGGTTCTGAAAAAGCACGTCTTCATGGAGGAGGCCTATGGCTACAGTGCTCAGCTGCACATCACTCCATAAAAACCTCTTCAGTGACTAATGGATGAATGATGCATATAGAACCGGTTTGTCTTCTTGCTCAAGTGTATGAAAAGATGTTTGTTGAGGCTTGTTCACTTCATGATGACTCCAACTGAATCTGCCATCCTATTTACTCTGAGTTACCTGTGTTTTTTTGGCATGCATGATCAGGATCAGTGGTGTCTGGTGAGCTAAACATTTGTGGGGCACAAACCTTTCCTTTAAACGAATCGTTCATCTCAACCCGTTTTCATTCATTTTCACTGATTAACAAGCGTGTCAACGAACACACATCTTCACATTCTGTTACAGAGATTAGGCTAAATGATTAATACAATTTAGAAAATCTGTTTAAATCACGAAGCAGAGGCGGAGAGTACATTTCCCCTGATTCTTCCTTGAGTATCAATACGATTAATTCACAAAATACCAAGTACCATCACATATAGCCAGCTCTCCTTTAGTAGCTCAGACCTTATACATTTATTTATTTCATTATGAAATTGTGCATTTTATCGATATTATTTGCAGATACATGTAGACTTGTTTCTCCTCACACAGACTGGGGGAACAGACTAGAAAAGATCTACAATGTGTAGATCATGAACAATGTGAAGCGCAGGTTTTGTTTTTGGTGGTTAGATAGGGTAGATAAGAGTGGTGTATCTTTTTTGATAAGTGTAGGTTACATTGATTAAGATGTATTTTTAACAGATAACTTGAATTTATGATTTAATCCGCCTAACAGGATACAAAGAAGCTATGTGCTACTTGATAATTGATTAGTCCTACCATCGGCACGCTTGTTAATCCAGTGAAATGCATGAAAACCGGTTGGTTCAAATGGACCCACCTATTCTCAGCTCAGCAGATGCCACCGGGCAGTGGCAAGAGAACCTCACAATGAGATTGAGAGAGATGGGAGTTTTAAACGTGTGTTGAGTAAAGCCACATACAGAATGAGGCGAGTGGAAACAGAAGAATGATCAATGCCTTCCTGCAAACCAGTCACAAATTTTGGTAACATACTGCCTATCAAACTCCTCACTAATCAACAACATATGTCAAGAGGTACCTAGTGGATGCTGTTCATTAAATTCAATAATTTTCTGTGCAAACTGTATTTTTTAATCTGGGGATAATTTGTGAGTCACAGCAGAGTTCCGTAGAGGGGACTCCTCGCACATTTTGTTCAGGGTCATGTGACTGTCTGCAACAAAATGATGTTCTCGGACTAATTTTCTTGGCTTTCATTGCAGCTTCCAATTCATATCTCAGGCTGTCTCATGAGTACTGAAGACATTTCTGTGGGTATTTTATTCTCATTTTAAAGCATGCTCTGCAACAAAGGTCACTGGGAGTGATCCTTTTACAACTCGCAAAGGACCGGCTGCGCTACAGTGCTCCCAGCACTTCCTGGGTGGTGGTATATATTGGAGCTGTTGGAAGGTATTTGGTCCTTACTTCATCTGGGAGGGTCATTCAGAACTTAAAACATCCTAATGAGTGTCCCTTCGAACAAACTCACCAATAAGTTTTTTTTTTTTCTGCAAGCCAAAAATTCATCCAGCTTACTTTAGCTCCCCCGGAAAACTGCTAATCAACTTTTTCATCCTCAAAGACACCAGTGGAATCGTCACACTGATCACACCCACGATCTCTAAGGAAGGCATCCTTTCTTCTTCAGTGGTTTCAAGCAGACACACTGCATTACCGTGGGTGGGTAAATGCCTGGAATTCACAGTGTGAGGCTGAACACGTTGTACTGTGGCATTCACAGGGCTGTTTATCGTCTCGGGCCTAATAGCCTGTCCCATGTGCGGTGGTTTTCTTCCGATTCCAAAAACGCAAATTGTGCCTTAATGGTGGTACAATTTTACAAGCACAACAAATACCCCCATTCCCCAAATTATAATTAGAAGACGTTTGAAAACACATTGAATTAAATAAACAGTATGCTTATTTATTTGGATCTCAGCAGTTTGCATGTAATGTTTTGGGGAGCGTAAAAAATTAACAAAACTACAAGCTAATATTGGAGAAAAAAAAATATAACTTAACACCACTAAAAAACATTGGACACATTCTAATAGCATTTGAAAAGCAAATCCAAAAATTGAAATCCATTACAAAATCATTTGCAAAAAAAAAAAAAAAAAACTTGAAAGTGAAAATCTCTTCCTCTTTAATACAAAATATATATTGGATGCTATACCGTGATTTGTTAATGCCTGTTTTTTCTTTGTATTTCATTGAATAAAATCATTTTGTGGAAAACTGCTACTCATAGCAGACACCAAAAAGGAGTAAAATTCTTCCTGAAGTATCATGTTCAAGTATTACCCTTCTGGATGGCAGTGGGAATTCTGGGTGTGAAAATGACACAATACATTTACACCTTCATCTTAACGGTGACCTGTAGACTGGGAATGAGACACACACATTGCACACCCTGGTCCCAGAGATACTGTACATTACAGTTTTGACATAAAACAAGGCAATTAATATACAGATTTAAGAAAAAAATGTTGGAAAGGACAAAAGCAGCCAAGTGATAATACAAGTTTGGCAAAATGCTTTTAAACCTCATCAGACAGGAGTTTTATGGGGGCAGAATCAAGCAAATGTATGAATCAGCATTTACTCTTGTGTTTCCATACTCTTATTTAAGCAGAATACTCCTGCACATATATTTCACAGTGAGGTTATCCGTCTGCTACAAGCACAGCTCATAGCCACGATGATCATTATATACTTTTTAAATGTTGTAAATCCCTTTAAAAATAGTTTTAACCTACTATTTACCTACGGAGGCAAACATCTGACGCTTCATGATTCTGTGCACTATGTACTTGCCTCAAAGCACAGTAGATATGTCCGTTTAAACACTATTAGCACTGAAAGCCAGCCATCAGTTTTCACAAATAAACTGATAAACTTTTACAAGGTGATCTCCTGAAGCCATATCATATGTACCACATAAAACCACACGGGAGGGCGATTTTTAAATCTGCCCAAAATCTAAAAAACGAAACAAAAAAGACAAACAATAAACAAAAGAGTTACCCAATAATAAATTGGTCACCTTTGGAATTTAAACCTCACAACACTCCCTGTACCATAAAATGCCTCAGATTCCAGGCAGGTTAAAGGTATTGGCCACGCGGACGGTAAGCACTCCCACTGGAGTCCCACAGGTGAACGCAGGGGCAGTGTCGAGAGGATAAGGAACTTTGGCCACAGCGCATCATCCTTTATCAGAATCAATGCGACACACCCATAACACTCGCTAAGAAACACTGAGAATCGCACACAACAGCTGTAGTCCCCAGCTTCACACAAGTTTGCTGAAGCAAAGTGTATGACGCCCCGCCCCATCAACAGTTTTGGGGGGCGGGGCGGTGGGGTTTACTGGGAGTTTGCCAAAAATATAGACGAAATGAAAGGTACGCCTGGACCCATGTGATACTCGTTGAAAGCACAGTGCTCGCGAGCTCTTCTAGGCAGTGCCGTTTCCCGGCTCCACAGTGACGCAGCGAAGGCACTTGGGAAGGGGAGGCGCCCCCCGGAGGCGAGGTCCGAGCGCTGCAGGCTCTTCACCCACCGGCGCGGGGGAAGGCGGCCAGCCCTGGAATGCGTTCACCTCTTAAGGCAAGAAAATGCGAAAAGCCGCGGCCACGGACCGACCCCATCACCCGCCCGTCTCTCACACGGAGTCCGTTCTCCGGGCCTCCTGGACGGGCCAGCGCTGGGCTGGGCTGGGGGGAGGCAGGGCTGGGCTGGGGGGAGGCAGGGCTGGGCTGGGGGGAGGCAGAGTTTGTACAGAGAGAGGTGGGGCTTGTGCAAGGGGAGGCAGGGTTTCTGTTAGAGCAGTCTGGGCTGGTCTGTGGGGAGGCGGGGCTTGTGCAAGGAGAGGCGGGTTTTGAACTGGAGGAGGCGGGTTTTGTAAGGGGAGAGGCGTGGTTTCTGTTGGGGCAGGCTGGGTTTGTGTGGGGGGAGGCACGGTTTCTGTTGGGGCAGGCTGGATTACTGTTGGGACAGGTTGGGTTTGTGTGGTGGCAGGCATGGTTTGTGTGGGGGGATGCTGGGATTGTGTTGGGACAGGCTGGGTTTGTGTGGGGGCAGGCACGGTTTCTGTGGATGAAGGCTGGGATTGTGTTGGGACAGGCTGGGTTTGTGTGGGGGCAGGCACGGTTTCTGTAGATGAAGGCTGGGATTGTGTTGGGGCAGGCTGGGTTAGTGTGGGGGCAGGCTGGGTTAGTGTGGGGGCAGGCTGGGTTAGTGTGGTGGCTGGCATGGTTTGTGTGGGGGCAGGCTGGGTTAGTGTGGGGGCAGGTTGGGTTAGTGTGGTGGCAGGCATGGTTTGTGTGGGGGCAGGCTGGGTTAGTGTGGGGGCAGGCTGGGTTAGTGTGGGGGCAGGTTGGGTTAGTGTGGGGGCAGGCTGGGTTAGTGTGGGGGCAGGCTGGGTAGGTGCGGGGGCTGGTGCGGGGGTCCCTCTGCAGTGGTAGTAAGGCAGGAAGAGGCGCTCGTGTGCGCAGGTATGCATGGCCCTGTAGGTGTGCTGCAGCAGGTGGGGGAAGCGGGAGGTGAAGTAGGACACAAACTCAGCGGGGATGGAGCCCAGCGTCTCCTGCACGTCTGCGGGCAGCTCCCGGTAATGGTGCTTCTGTTGGGAGAAACAAGATGGAGGATGGGGAAGGTGTATCAGTGCACTGCTCAACACCGTCTTCTCAAAGAGCAGAACCAAGCACATGCATGGAGGTCGCGTGTAAACCCCAATGGGGAAGAAGTATGCAACTCACAGCCCATTCCACATCTCTTATAACACAGTCCACTACACACTACAGCCACACTACAGTCACACTACACACTACAGCCACACTACAGTCACACTACACACTACAGCCACACTACACACTACAGTCACACTACACACTACAGTCTCACTACAGTCTCATTACACACTACAGTCTCACTACAGTCACACTACAGTCACACTACACACTACAGTCTCACTACAGTCTCACTACACATTACAATCAGCTCATGAAACCTGCCTTATTCCTCATGGCTCGGAGCAGATCCCGGACTGATCCGCCTTTATATGAACGAAACTTGCGCAGATCTACCGGGAACAAAACATCATTGAAAGTCATTAACAAACAGAAAATACTTCAAATTACACGTCTATCAAAAATGCAGAATCACCACAGTCACATTGAAGAATTTTACCTAAAAACTGTTTGCAGTAGTCTGTGGTGTTAGGACAGCGTAGTACGCATTAACGACAGCAGCGCTTACCGGTCTGTAAGGGGACAGTGATGTGCTCCCTCCAGTCCCCCTGCACCACTGCCCGCCCCCCTCCCTCTAGCTGCCGGATGATTGGTCCGTCCAGCGGCTCCTTCTCTATCCTGTCACTCACGTCCTGCAGGAAGCACACAACACACAAATGAGTCAGACATACACTCACTGAGCACAACACACAAATGAGGCATACACTCACTGAGCACAACACACAAATGAGACATACACTCACTGCGCACAACACACAAATGAGACATACACTCACTGAGAACTTTATTAGGCATCTATTAGACTTATTTTTTAGACTTCAGCTGTTGTAGCCAATCTACTTAAGAGATTTGATGCATTCTGTGTTCAGAGATGCTCAGTGAGTGTACATGCAGCACTGTGTATCCACCAGAGAGAGAGATAGACAGAGAAAGAGAGAGACAAGAGAGATACAGAGAGAGACAGACAGAGAGAGAGAGAGACAGAGAGATTAGGAGAGAGATAAGAGATGGAGGGAGAGAGACAGAGATAGAGACAGGGAGAGAGAGAGAGAGAGAGAGAGAGAGAGAGAGACCTGGAAGAACTGCAGTTGCTTCTCCAGGCTCCAGAAGAAGGGGTGTTTGAGCACGCTCTCAGCAGATGGACTCTTCTGGGGCTCCATGCTCAGCATCTGCAGTATGAGATCAGTGGCCACGATGCCTTCTGCACAGACCAGAGCCAACGGACCAGCGTTAGTCACCACCAAGACGCCACTTCTCACTCCGTAATCCCAACCAAGTCAAATGGAAAGAACTCAGAACTGCAGTTTAGCCGACTAAATATGCTCGCTTTTACTATACATTCTCAAATGGCTGGGTGATAAACCGTATGGAAAGTTATCTAATGTTTTTTAAGCCAATAACAATTGGCGTATTGGTTTTTTTCTTTGGTCATACCTGATGCAGTAGTAAACCAATTCAGTGGCCACATTAAAATACCTCCGGGACAAAACATCACCTCAAATATCTAATGGGTGTTGATAAGGCAGCCAATCAGCCCTGAGGCCTTGCCAAAAATGGTTGGCATTTATATATAGTGCCTTTATCCAAAGCGCTGTACAATTGATGCTTCTCATTCACCCATTCATACACACACTCACACACCAACAGCGATTGGCTGCCATGCAAGGCACCGACCAGCTTATCAGGAGCATTTGGGGGTTAGGTGTCTTCCTCAGGGACACTTCGACACAGCCTGGGCGGGGGATCGAACCGGCAACCCTCCAACTGCCAGACACCTGCTCTGACAGCCTGAGCTAATGTCGCCCCACAAAAACACATCACATGATCAGATTGGCGGTTTTATCAACACCCAATGAAGTCTTTTTTTTTCTTTTCTTTTTTTTAAAGCATTTCACATGGTCTCAGAAGTTTGGCATTTGTTACCACATCCGGAATGATTCAAGAAAAAAAAAAAAAAACCAGACCTGAAAACCTAATACAATGATTATTATTACAAAAAAACAACAATAACAACAAAAACCAAGAACATTCCATAGCTGTGTGTATGGTTTATGGCCCAGCATGCACCACATTCCCATCCAGGGTGTCACAGTCAGAACGCTGGGAAGTGTGATAAAGAGAGGGTCTGACCGTGTCGGTCTGTCTGAAGCCGCTCCAGGCTGCAGGCTCCCAGGAGGATGTTGGCTTGCCGCTGCAGGGCCTTGCCATAGGGGTGGCAGCCGTGTGAGACCACGTAGTAAAACACACAGCCCGCGGAGAAGATGTCCACTGTACAGGTCTGCACAAGCACAGCGGCCGTTCAGGTCAATGCACAGTATCTCACGGACCCTGCTCTGCTCAGCTCACAAACATGAGCTGATGAACACAGTCTGGCAAACCAGAAGACATCCTATCCTAGGATAACTGCGTTGTCAGAATAAACAAGATTTTGAGGAATTCCCAGAATGCAGAATTTTTTCGGACATGGGACTAATGGGTTCTTGAAGGAAAACAACATCATGATATTTCCTTGTAGCCTATTGGTCAGCTGATCATAATTAAAATCATAAAAAATCATAATTAACTAATTGAAATGTTATTGAATAAAGCCACATTCATGGATATAATTTGTTTAATAACCTCACACAGATTGTGCTACTAACCCAATTTGATAACCAGAGGGCCCATCTCACCGAGCTCACAGTCCCATGTGTTATGACTCGAAACAGGTTTTGCACATTTCGCAAGAGATGCCTGGTCTGGCAGAGTGTGACTGCACTGCACACTTTAGGTGTGTACAACTTCCTCCCAACTGTAAACAGGAACTATCACGTTTGTCAGTTGAAAATACGTCAATTTTGTGAAGCGATACTTGCTGAAGGCATTGTGCGGGGAAGGCTAAATGAGGCTTTCAGGACGTGGGCGACCGGTGAAACAGGCAACCGCACAATGGCAGCCGCAGCAGTGGTTCACTGACATTTCTACTCATGGGCTCACCTGGCCAATCACAGATTCAGAGTGTTTTCAGCCCAACACTGCTCATTTGCAGCTTGTTTGTCAGATTATCGTTGGTAGGCCATTGTTGGACCACCGCCCAATTCTCTTATTAATAGCCGACTGTAAATGCATTTCTAAGGAAACAGATACCAATCCTTACTATTTTTTATGTCTCCAGTCAGGGTGTGTGTGTTATGTGCTGTAAACATACTCACTAGGGTGTGGCCCTAGTGTCTGTGTGTGGGTGGCGTGTGTGTGTGTGTGTGTGTGTTGTGTGCGTGGGTTTGTGTGTGTGTGTGTGTGTGTGTGTGTGTTATGTGTGTGGGGTGCGTGTGGGTGGGGTGCATGTGTGTGCGTGTGTGTCGCATGTGTGTGTGTGTTGCTTGTGTGTGTGTTGTGTGTCGTGTGTGTGTGGCGTGCGTGCATGTGTGTTTTTGTGTGTATATGTGTGTGTGTGTGTGTGTGGTGAGTGTGTGTGTGTGTGTTGCGTGTGTGTGGTGTGTGTGTGTGTGTGTGTGTGGTGAGCGTGTGTGGTGTGTGTGTGTGTGTGGTGAGTGTGTGTGTGTGTGTGTGGTGAGCGTGTGTGGTGAGTTTGTGTGTGTGTGTGGTGAGCGTGTGTGTGTGTGTGTGTGGTGAGCGTGTGTGTGTGTGTGGTGAGTTTGTGTGTGTGTGTGTGTGGTGAGCGTGTGTGTGTGTGTGTGTGTGTGTGGTGAGCCTGTGTGTGTGTGTGTGTGGTGAGCGTGTGTGTGTGTGGTGAGCGTGTGTGTGTGTGTGTTGAGCGTGTGTGTGTGTGTGTGGTGAGCGTGTGTGTCTGTGTGTGGTGAGCGTGTGTGTGTGTGTGTGTGTGTGTGTGTGGTGAACGTGTGTGGTGAGCGGGTGTGGTGAACGTGTGGTGAGTGTGTGTGTGTGTGTGTGTGTGTGTGTGGTGAGCGTGTGTGTGTGTGTGTGTGTGTGTGTGTGTGTGGTGAACGTGTGTGGTGAGTTTGTGTGTGTGTGTGTGGTGAGCGTGTGCGGTGAGTTTGTGTGTGTGTGGTGAGCGTGTGTGTGTGTGTGGTGAGCGTGTGTGTGTGTATGTGGCGTGCGTAACGCGCTGTGAACACACTCACCGGGTTGTCCTTGCAGTCTTCGCTCAGGACCTCGGGAGCGATCCAGCCCTCAGTGCCCGGCACGCCCGACCTCCTGCTGAAGCTGTGCCGGCCCACGGCCAGCTTCTTACACAGGCCGAAGTCTGAGATCATGGCCGTGTGCGCTGGGCATGGACACCAGGATGTTGTGTGGCTTCAGATCCCGGTGCACTGCAGGGGCCACACACAACACTTCACCACCAGAAAGAGGAACCGTGCGCTATTTCCGACCTTAACCTAGGAATTTGTATTTGTCTCGGTACTGTAGTTCCTGAAATTGTAGATGCCTTGTCAGGGTAGTTACAAACTAATCAGGCTTATCTACCTATCTACCTTGTGTACTCGGCCTTGCAACCAATCATATGTGAATTGTACCTTATCTGGCGCGTTCGGTTGTTTGTTCTATGACCCATTAATGTAATGTAATGAAAGGCAGTTGGAAAATGTTACAAAACTTGTAGAACTACAAACAGAGTTTGGGATCATTGGCACTGGTATAAATCTGATTGATGGATGGTAAAATGTATCTTTGGGGACTGTTTTACTGGAAGTGAGGCAGAGTGGAGGTTGGACTTCGGACCAGAAGAGGGCGACAGTTTACTTATAAACTACAATACCCATTGTCGTGTGTGCCTCCCAACAACCATTCCATACAAACATTGGGTTTCTACGTAACGGCGTGTTGTGACGCGCTGGTTGCTGCAGTCCCCTCCCGGCAGTGGTGCCCCCGTTGCTCACCGATGCTCAGCGAGTGCAGGTGTGCCAGCCCAGACATGGTCTGCTGCAGCAGCTCCACCGGTCCCAGGCCGTGACGCTGGAAGCCCGGCTGCTCCACGTACTGCCAGAGAAACACAAAGAGCACAGTCACCTCGCCTGTCAATCACAGCCGCTGGCGTCAGCCAAGCCCCGTCACGAGGAACCGCAGTCCCGCGACGCAGGAGAGTACGCAGTGTGCGCGTCTGTGTGCTTTGTGGTCGAAGACAAACATGTCAATCACACAGAAAACTAAACGGGAAAAATCTAACTGTACAAATGTATGTGGCATAATCCACTGTAGGGTGTAAAAAGGCATTGTGGTGCATCTTACGGTGGCAATTCAACTTCAAATTCGAACTTATTTCGAATGTTACAAGTGATTATAACTGCTTAAAATTATCATTTCAATAAGAAACTTACGCGGTATATTCCACTAATACTAAGTACATCAATTTCATGAGTCACATTTGCGTATTCAGCATATTTGTAAAATAATTTTGTAATGAAATGGATTGAATATCAACAAACTAATCGAATCACGGTGAAATGAGAGATTCCATGATGCACCGAATTCAAAATATTTCTAAAGAATCGCAAACGAATCTAATCACAGTGAGGTGGGGAGATTTACACCCCGACTCCACTGTAAATACAGAATCGCTTCAATCTGTGACCAGAGCAGGACGGGTACAGAGCAGGACTGGTACAGAGCAGGACTGGTACAGAGCAGGACGGGTCCAGAGCAGGACGGGTCCAGAGCAGGATGGGTACAGAGCAGGACTGGTACAGAGGGGTACAGACCAGGACGGGTACAGACAGGTCCAGAGCAGGACTGGTACAGAGGGGTACAGAGCAGGACGGGTACAGACCGGTCCAGAGCAGGACTGGTACAGAGCAGGACGGGTACAGACAGGTCCAGGGCAGGACGGGTACAGACGGGTCCAGGGCAGGACGGGTCCAGAGTTGGCCGTGTGGGGGGTCTCAGACACACCGTACACGTGGGGGGTCTCACAGACACGGTGGGGGGGCTCACAGACACACTGTACACAGTGGGGGGTCTCACAGACACGGCGTACACGGTGGGGGGTCTCACAGACACACCGTACACGGCGGGGGGTCTCACAGACACGGCGTACATGGGGGGGGGGTCTCACAGACACGCCGTACACGGTGGGGGGTCTCACAGACACGGCGAGCCTCACCTCCCGCAGCGTGGCGGCGCACAGCTCGATGGCGATGTACTGGAACTGCCGGTCGCGCTCGGTGCAGAAGTAGCGGATGACGTTGGGGTGCTCGTCCGACTCGCGCAGCAGCTGAACCTCGCGGTCGGCGAAGCTGAAGCATTCTGGGAGGATCCTCTTCACCGCCACGGGGCGGCTGTCAAACTGACCCCTGCGTCACAGAGGGAAGACGGGCGATTGGCCGAAATCTAATCCGAGAGAGCTCACTGGCTCAGAGCAGGTCATCACACCACGTTGCAGAGGTAAATGGGAATTACTCCACACTGATGTTTTTCTTGGTCGCGCCACAGTGTGGAAACGTACCTGTACACAATGGTTCCCTCAGCACCATGTCCCAGCACGTTTTTCGGACTGAAGGAGATGTTTCCGACTCGGACAATACTGGACTCCTCATCTCCTGAACACAGAGAGAGTGGGATCAGACACGAGTGACGCATTTATTCACAACAAATGACCTGCTTTCAAATGAATTTGGTAAGAAACGCCCTGTGCTTGCAGCAGAACGGTCATTTCTGATATAGTTTTCACTGTAAATGTGGCAGGCAGAGAATATTTGTATGCTATGTCTTAAGAGGTCTTATAAAAATCTGAACAAATAACAGTAACAAAAATCACAAACTCTGGAACAAAAGTCCATCTAGTGGAGAGATAGAGTGGTGCATGCCATAGTGTGGCTGACTCTCTCAACTCTTATATCAATCCCCCATGTCACCAGACCAACTGACAAACAGACAGAGACGCTTCTATATAGCTCTCCTCGCATACTCAAAAAGCACTTTACAGTGATGAGGGGGAACTTGCCTTAAACCCCAACCAATGTGTAGCACCCACCTCGGTGAAGCATGGCAGCCATTTTGTGCCAGAACGCTCACAAAAATACACAAGGAGGGAGGGTAAAAAAAAACAAGAGGAATCCCTCACGCCCATGCAAAAGGTGCAGCCTGTAGCCTAGTGGCTAAGGTGCTTGACACATTGCACCAGGGGAATTGGCCCCTGTGTAGTCGACAGTAAGTGTCAGCTAAGTAAGTGAACTAATAATGAAAAGGGAGTTCAGAGCAGGCTACCTGCGTCGTCCTGCTCGGGGCCGGAGGGCCCCAGCTCGTGCACGGAGGGGTGAGGCTGGGGCTGCTGTTGTTGGAGCTCTCAGCTCGCGCCCGCACCACGTCCAGGAAGTCGGCCGGGTCCAGCGGGAGGTCGGAGGGAGGCTGGAACACCAGCTGCTGCCTCTGGAGCAGGTCCAGCTTTTCCTCCATCTGCCTCTGGAACTGCTGGTGCTGGAGCTGCTGCTGCTTGTGCACGCTCTGCAGGGGGCGCACCACACACCACACACAGCCATTTTACACAACCACACACAGCCATTTTACACAAGCACACACAGCCATTTTACACAACCACACACAGCCATTTTACACAAGCACACACAGCCATTTTACACAACCACACACAGCCATTTTACACAACCACACACAGCCATTTTACACAACCACACACAGCCATTTTACACAAGCACACAGCCATTTTACACAAGCACACAGCCATTTTACACAAGCACACACAGCCATTTTACACAAGCACACACAGCCATTTTACACAAGCGCACACAGCCATTTTACACAAGCACACACAGCCATTTTACACAAGCGCACACAGCCATTTTACACAAGCACACACAGCCATTTTACACAAGCACACAGCCATTTTACACAAGCGCACACAGCCATTTTACACAAGCGCACACAGCCATTTTACACAAGCACACACAGCCATTTTACACAAGCGCACACAGCCATTTTACACAAGCACACACAGCCATTTTACACAAGCACACACAGCCATTTTACACAAGCACACACAGCCATTTTACACAACCACACACAGCCATTTTACAACCACACACAGCCATTTTACACAAGCACACACAGCCATTTTACACAAGCACACACAGCCATTTTACACAAGCACACACAGCCATTTTACACGACCACACACAGCTATTTTACACGACCACACACAGCCATTTTACACAAGCACACACAGCCATTTTACACAACCACACACAACCATTTTACACAAGCACACACAGCCATTTTACACAACCACACACAGCCATTTTACAACCACACACAGCCATTTTACACAAGCACAACACAGTCATTCAAATGGAGGGTTTAGTCATTCCATCTGGACATGGTGGACAAGGCTCAGAGCAGTATAGGGCGGGGATCATCCAAATCCAGCCCTGGTTTTCTTTTCTCCCGGATAATTGACTAAACAATTAGCACTGCTGATTGGCCAGACTGTCTTCACACCCGACTCCCAGGTAAAGGGAGGCAGGAAAAGCAGCCGTTCTGAGTCTATAGAGCTCTTTCTGAAGTGGGCCGTGTACAATTATGCTACCTGGTGGACGATCTTTGCACTGCAGCAGCAAGCCTGATACTTGGCTCGGTGTGAACCACAGTAGTACATTACATTACATTACATTATTGACATTCAGTTGATTAGACTAAGCAGGAGACAATCCTCCCCTGGAGCAATGCAGGGTTAAGGGCCTTGCTCAAGGGCCCAATGGCTGTGGGGATCTTATTGTGGCTACAATGGGATTAGAACCACCGACCTTACGTGTCCCAGTCATTTACCTTAACCACTACGCTACAGGCCGCCCCAGCAGTAGTAACAGAGGAGGAGCTCACCTTGGGATACGTGATGACAAAGGCCACCCATCCAGCCAAGAGGAAGGTGCAGAAGATGATGGTGGCCATATCCTTGAGCATGGAGTCCACGGGGTCCTCCACGCGCACCGGCCGGGCAGGCGTCTCTTGCACAGATGTGACCGGCGGCCGTGCGGGCTTGTCCTCCATATCACTGTCATTCAGCTTCTGCTGTACACAAGAGTGTGTGTGTGTGTGTGTGTGTGTGCACGGACAGATACAGATACACAGACACAGACGTTCACCAGTTTGTAGACTTCTTGACAATATTGAATTATTGAGGTGCCATTGAAGGAAATGTAACAATGACGTGAGCATAACGGTAGGTCAGCCATGTTTGCTCAAAAAAAAAGTGTCATCATTTGTCATCTGCACCCTGAGGGCATTTACAGTACAGGTAACTGCACACACAGAGTGCTGTACACCCATGCACACACAGAGTGCTGCACACCCATGCACACACAGAGTGCTGTACACCCATGCACACACAGAGTGCTGTACACCCATGCAGTACTCATCAACTGACTGATTGCTATTCGCTCATTGGGCTTATGGGATACTTGTAGCGAGACAGAGGCTCCTTCCCCAGTGTACTGCCTGGCGAGAGAGGACGTTATAGAGAACATCCTGGGGTGACAAACGTACAAACTGGGGGGAGCGCGTGTCAAAAAAGATTGAAAACCCCTGTGATGAAGGATGATGGTGATGAAACATTACATCCAATGATAATGTGGTAAAATTGGTTCATGTTCCAACGTGAATTGGTGTCAATAGATTTCTTTATCCTAAAACATTCATGATCTAAACATGGAATGTTGTTAAAGTAATCAGGATTCCTTGATAGTTAGATGCATCGTAATATCGTAATGAATGAAAATACAGTCGTATTTATTTATTTAGAAATGCGAATACTTTGAAGCTAAGTTGCGTCAATGTGAAAAAGTGATTTGTATTTTTACATTTTGTATGCTTTGACAACACATGTATTCATTTGTCATGCCATTAAAGCCAAAACTAAAATGGAGAAAGAGCAGTTCAGTTCAGTTTAGTTAAATGACCACAAACTGTTGGAATTTGCTTTCGGTACAGCTTTTTAAAAAAATAAATATGACGTGAAACGGTTCATATTTCACAAAGCAAAACAGAACTCTTTGGTACTATCAAAGTTACATGGTACACAGACAGTACAAATTACACTCAATAAATTAGACAGCATGGTAGCAAAACGCATGAAGTATGGAATGGCTATTTTTCCTTAAGATTGTCCACTTCATGGTCCCCCAGCTGATCTTCAATGGCAGTCAGCTGCTGCTTTGGGAGGTGTAACCAGATAGACTGCATTACATCACAACACTCACTCACGTCCGTGGCTGTATAATTATGTTACAGGTCTGCAATGTCATACTACACAATCCAGCTCAGGGAACAACAAAACAGTGCAAACAAAACTGTTGGAGAGTGAAAGGAGAGTGCATATCCAGTGTTGAACTACCGTCATAAAAAGTCTCCTCGGAGTGAACGTTTCGATTGCGGGAAATGTATTGCTTTTAAATGTTTTTTTGTTGAAAAGCGGGCAGAAGAGTGGGACATGATGTGGGACTGAACTGGGGATTCCCCATCCGTCTCTTTGAAAACCACAATAAAGGCGTTATAGATTCCCACAGGTAGAGGATGACAAAAAGAGAAATCAAACCCAGCAGTGTTTATAACAATCATGTGTTTCACTTCATTTGTGTTTTGCACTTTGAGCAGGCCACTGCCTTAAACCTGCTAGTCCCATAGTGGATTTACCGTACAGCTCAGACTCCCACTGTGGAGAGTTAATTCAAAGGACAGGCTGAGTTCCAAGCAAAGTTCTGAGTTCAGAGGTTCTTACAAGCAACTGATGCCTTTTTTTCCATTATTGGGGCCAGTTTACTTTTTGAATGAAATTGACTTACATTATACCAAAAGAAAATGTATTGACATGCATTCGGCTTTACATTTGATCATAATCCTGACGGAATGAACTGTTCTTAAAGTGTAAAGCCATTTGATTTCTGAGGTTATATTATTTTTTAGCACTTTGGGGAATGCATGTCTTGCTAATGTCCGATCCTGCACTTTCCCACAAACATTCAGCAGCCATTATACAATGGAGAGAGTTACTCTCCTGCAATACCTGCGTATCTTACTAGTTATTGCATATTTTACTAGTTATGGATTTGATGCTTTTAACCTGTGGAAAAACCTATACACTTGTAAGTCGCTTTGGATTAAAAGTGTCTGCCAAATGACTAAACTTTAAAAATGTAATATAAAAATGCAAGGTCCACACTTCTCAGGAAAAGGCCCCACTGCTGTCATCAAAGTTGTGGATTTACAGTGGATGTGGATGCTAGTGTTGAAGCCTGGTGATTCTGTTTATGCCTCAGTATCTCCCCCTGCTGGCAATATTGGAACTGCGTGTCCCAGTCATTTACCCTAACCACAACGCTACAGGCCGCCCTGCTATGGTCCAGACATTTGGTCAGAGGCAGAGAGCCTCCAGGCAGTGAAACGCACCTCTCATTTCACACAGTGATTAAGTTACTCTATGAGACACATTGAAATTTGTTTTTTTAAGAAAAGGAAATAGCTTGTCATACATGCTTGTACCATGGTTCTCTGTAATTGTATCTGTGTAGAGAGGATGCAAATTTACTACCCAGTCTCCTGGCAAGCTCCAGGTCTACTGTCATTTGATCATTGTCAAAAGTGTAGACATTTGTCTGAAATCAGTGTCAATTGATTCAATTGTAATTCAAAACAGATTTTTGACACAAAGGAAGGTGAGAATAAATTGCTTACTCTACAAATCAAACACAACAATACATTTTAGGTAAATAAGCTGGTGGATAGAAAAGAGAAAGCAATTAAGCTTGAGATTTGTCATCAGGACAGTATCTGCACGTGTGCGTAGGTGCTTGTGTGCGTGCGTGCGTGCGTGCGAGCGTGCGTGCGTGTGTGTGTCGAAAAGTATGAGAAAATGTTTGATGCAACAAGATGATCATGACACCACCACTAAACCAGCTGAACCAGTATAATCTGATTTGGTCATGGAGGCTTAACTGTCACTGCTGAAATAGGCAAAAACATAGTAGACATGCAACCATGAATAATAACCCAAGGTTTGTACAGAACACATTTAATTGATTTTCGTTAACAGATAACAGCACATATTTTACATGTTACCTTCAAGGGACACGTGTTGATATAATTTTAGAAGAATTTCCTCCTCTGCCACTCCTTGGTGGAACACCACCTCTGCCACGCCCGGGCTGTGTCGAAGTGTCCCAAGACACCTAACTCCTAAATGCTCCTGACGAGCTGGTCGGCGCCTTGCATGGCAGCCAATTGCTGTTGGTGTGTGAGTGTGTGTATGAATGGGTGAATGAGAAGCATAAATTGTACAGCGCTTTGGATAAAGGCGCTATATAAATGCCAACCATTTACAAAGCAATATTGTTCAAATGGGCACTTCTAATAGAAAACATCAGACACAAAATGCAATGTAATTATGTTTAATAAAAAATTAAACAAAAAAGGTTTATACACTGGAACATTTTCTACCATTTCTGTTCTTTTAGCTTGTACTCCAGCACATTGGATTTGAAATAAATAAATAAAAATGACTTTAAAATCCAGACTGTCACCTTTAATTTGAGGATATTTACATCCATATTGGGTGATCCCGTTGGAATTACAGTCCCTCATTTTAGAGAACCAAACATTTTGGACAGTTGGCTTGGTCAGCTGTTTCTGATTAGCCAATCACTAAGGAAGTGTATTCAATCACTTCCTTAGTACAGGTGTAAGAGCTTTCAGAATGTCATCCTGATTCTAGGCTTTTGATTGCCAATGGAGTCTATTATTGCCATTTGTTGCATGAACATGAAGTAAAGGAAGCCATTATCCATCCATCCATTATCTTAACACGCTTATCCTGAACAGGGTCACAGGGGGGCTGGAGCCTATCCCAGCATACATTGGGCGAAAGGCAGGAATACACCCTGGACAGGTCGCCAGTCCATCACAGGGCACACACACCATTCACTCACACACTCATACCTATGGGCAATTTAGACTCTTCAATCAGCCTAACCTGCATGTCTTTGGACTGTGGGAGGAAACCAGAGTACCTGGAGGAAACCCACGCAGACACGGGGAGAACATGCAAACTCCGCACAGAGAGGCCCCGGCCGACGGGGATTCGAACCCAGGACCTCCTTACTGTGAGGCGGCAGTGCTACCCACTGCACCATCCGTGCCACCAGGAAGCCATTATGAGAAATTAAAAAAACAGTCAGAGACATACACACAATGAGCACTTTATTAGGTATTTATAACTTATTTTTTAGACTTCTACTGCTGTAGCCTATCCACTTAAGAGTTATGATGCATCTCGTGTTCAGAGATGCTCTTCTGCATACCACTCTGGTATTGTGTGGTTATTTGCGTTACTGTCACCTTCTTGTCAGCTTTGACCAGTCTGGCCATTCTCCTCTGACATCTCTCATTAACAAGACATTTCTGTCTGCAGAACTGCTGCTCACTGGAATTTTAATTTTTCACCATTTTTTGCAAACTAGAGACTAGTATGCGTGAAAATCCAAGGAGATCAGCAGTTTCTAAGATACTCAAACCATCATGTCTTCCACCAACAATCATTCCATGGTCACATTTTTTCCCCATTCTGATGGTTGATGCGAACATTAACTGAAGCTCCTGATCCATATCTACATGATTGTGTATCTGATGCATTGCACTAATGCCACACAATTGGCTAATTAGATAATAGCATTAATAAGTAGGTGTAATAAAGTGCTCAGTGAGTGTAGGTTAAATAATAGGCTTGCGGAAATTTTTACTTGAGCAGAGAAGATGCTTCTGTAACTCTTAACAAATTACTAGCCTTTTATCCATAAATCTTACAAATCTGTGAGAAACATCTCATTTTAGTGCCTGAGGTACAGGAAGTAAAAGATTGGCACCTGTATGTGAAAAATCGTATTGTTTCTATACCGACATTTTATACAGTTTTTATATACAAATGTATACAAAATAAGCCCATACAACACATGCACTTGTTGGAACAGGACTTCGGAAAACAATGAATTATGTTCATTGCATGTTTACTATTTAATCCCACCAAAATGGAACATAAAAAATGATACAGTATCAAGATGGAAAAAAAAGATTAATTGGTTTTTAAGAGTTGTGACCCCAAATTGACCCCAAACATAATAGGAGGGTTAATGTATGCATTCTAGTTAAATGTTAACAACAAGTAAGGCTATAGTAAAATCATTGTGCTGCTACCTCAACGTTAACAGATTACAAAATCAATTAACTCTTGGAAATTAAAAGCACTACAATGTAACATTTGTGACCAAGTGCAAGAATTCAAAAATAATTAAAGAAAAACACATTTCCCTTGCCCTCTTCAAAAAGCAGGTGAGCAGTGAGTATACCTCTTGCGCAGGCAGGCTGTAGGTGTTCGATTGAATAAAGAAATGGTAACCAACCCTGTTCCTGGAGATCTACCATCCTGTACCTTTTTACACTAACCTTAGCAAAGCACACCTCATTCAACAGCTAGAGATTGAGCTGCCACTTAGTAGTCATGCAGGTCAAATTATGGTTGAAATGCAAACCTGCAGGATGGTATATCTTCAGGAAAAAGTTTGATTACCACTGGACCTTGCCTTGCTACTCCTGCTGATTGTAATGCCATGAGCAACTGGCCCTTGGAAAGTAAAACCCAGATAGAACTCAACATCCTCATTCTCATAAGGGATTGAATCTGAATTCAAAGCATGTATCGTGAATGGCTTCTTTTCAGCACCCTCAATGTAGACTTTTCCATCTTTTGTCCAACCTTGAACACGTTTCAGCAGAAGTTCAACCTCTGGCATTTTCCACACATCTCCACTTAGCCACTTCTGTCTCTTCTCAGACATTGAGAGAAGTTTGTTGAGCATTTCCAGCTTGCTCTTGTGAACAATCTTACTCAGTCCTTTTTCTTTGCCAAGAAAGAAATGAGTAAAAACCCTCTTTAATTTTGGTAAAGCTAAATCTTTCATTTTGCTGATGTAACCTTGTTTGAGACCATCAACAGCTGCCATGATGATTTCATATTTGGTATCTCTGTCATGGTTGTTATCATCATCTTCAGGCCAGAATAGCAGAGTTTGTAAAAAAAGAACATAAGGCAAATATTTACTTCTCTCTTTTTGGAACCTCCGGCTAAGTTCCTGAAGGGCTTGAAGTGTTACGGGTTTGGAGGAAGTTGCAGAAAGACAACTTAAGGCAATCTGTGACGATATGTATGTCACAATTTCACTTTGATCTAAGTTATGCTTATTGCCAGGATAAGCAGCAATGATCTGTTCTAACTGTGCACAATCCTTTTCAGACAAAAGTGAAAAGACGGCAGTCATGTTACCACCACCAAGGCTGCAAATGTTCATGCGCATCAACAGACTTTGGTTAAGTGTAGGCAATTTTACCTCTCCAAAAAGTTTACCATACCTGGATGTTCTTTTCGCTAGCCACCTTACTGGATTGTTTATCTTCATTTCAGTGCTGAGTGTTTCATGGTCTGAAGTGGGGGCAGTCTGGAAATATGCTAGGTTTTCAGATATCAGTTCAAGGGCTTGCCACATGTTTTTCTGAATGCTTTTCAGTTCGCTGTGAAAATGTATCCAGGGATGTTTCACAGCTTCTGGAATGTGATCTGAGAGCAGGTACTGCATACACTCTTCCTTTCTATTGCGAAACAGATGCAAAATGAGCTGCAAAATATCACATGCAAGGTCAACTTCTGCAAAGTAGCCTGTGATCACATTTTCTTTATCTGTGTTGGCTGCTGTCTGGCATGCTCTGAAGCACTGCATTCCTTTTAGTGCTGTTCCAATTGCACCCACAGTGCCTTCAGCAGTAATCTCGCCTTCAAGCACTTTGCATTTCGCTTTGAACCATCTCTTGTACACCTGGCCTTTTGTGTCTAAGAAAAAGGAATTGTTTGGTTTTTTTTGTTCTGCAATCTCTGCCCAGTGTTCAGCTTTTTCAAACATTTCTTCTGTGTAATGCAGTCGAGCAAGTTGCTGAACAAAGAGGGCATTGTCACCAAAACGCACATAGGCTTCCTGCAGAACTTCAACTGCCCTCTCTGTGGTTTCTGTCTTCAGAATATGTTCAATGAGAGGGGAAAAGGAACTGTCCTTTTCATCACCTCTACTGACCTTGCTGCGCGTCATGCAAAGATTCCGCAGAAATTTGCGGTAATCGTCTTTTTCAAAACTGTTCTCAAAAAGCACGTCTTCATGGAGGAGGTCTATGGCTACAGTGCTCTGCTGCACATCACTCCCTAAAAGCTGTTGGAGAAGTTCTTTGGCGACTAATGGATGAATGATGCGTATACATTTGATGTTTGTCGTCTCATTTCTCAAGTGTATGAAAAGAAGTTTGGCTTGTTCATTTAACGATGACTCAAACAAATGCCTTGAGAATGTGTCATTGCATTGACTCTGCGTTTCCAGTGTTTTGTTCAGGTGCATGGTCAGTAGCAAGAGAGCCTCACAATGAGACTGAGTGAGGTAAGATTTTTGAACATGTGTGTTGAGTAAAGCCACGTACAGTATGAGGCGAGTGGAAACAGAAGAGTGATCAATGCCTTCCAGCAAATCAGTCACAAATTTGGTAACATACTGCCCATCAAACTCTTCACTCATCAACACAAATGTCAAGAGGTGCTCCGGTGGATGCTGGTCTTTAAGTTCAATCATTTTCAGGGCAAATTGTTTTTTCTCACCTGGGGATAATTTGTGAGTCACAGCAAAGTTCTGTAAAGGTGAGTCCTTGCACATTTTTTCTGGGTCACGTGACTGTCTGCAGCTCAGAACAACAAAACACAGTGTTCCTTGATTGATTTTCTTGGCTTTCATTGCAACTTCCAATTCATTTCTGAGGCTGTCTAGATAGTCATTTTCATAGTCTTCCACCAGGAGGAGTACAGGAAGGCATTTCTGCGGGTCTTTTCCCTCATATTCACGCAGTTTTACAGCATGCTCTGCGACACGGGTCACTGGGAATGATGCTTTTACAACTCCACATCTTAGATCTTTTCTGTTGTTCCATAGTACATGTCGTGCAACGGTGCTCCCACCACTTCCTGGGTGGTGGTACATATTGATGCTGTTGACATGCATTTGGTCCTTACTCCATCTGGGAGTGTCATTCAGACATTTGGAAATCTCTTTATAGGTGTCCCTTTGGATAAACTCCCCAACCATTTTGTTTTCTGCAAGCCAGAAATTCACCCAACTTACTTTACCTCCCCTGTAAAACTGCATTTCAACTTTTTCTTTTTCATCCTCAAAGACACCAGTGGAATCATCACACTGGTCTACACACAGGATCTCCAAGGAAGACATCCTTTCTTCTTCAGTGGTTTCAAGCAGACACACTGCATTACCGTGGGTGGGTAAATGCCTGGAATTCACAGTGTGAGGCTGAACACGTTGTACTGTGTCATTCACATGGCTCATTTTCATCCCTACAACACTCTTGTTGTTTATCGTCTCAGGACTGCAAGATATCTGAGCATAGCCTGTCCATGTGATGTGATTTTCTTCAGATTCCGAAATACAAATGATGTCTTCATGGCCTTGCATCTCAGAGTAGAACTCATAGAAAGTGTGAAGCATTGGTAGCTCCACTGGTGAAGTGAGAAGAAAAATCACTGAAAAGGTGCCTGGGGGAAGAACGGTAATGGTAATGCTCCCAACTGTCCACTTATCTTCTCCACAACAATCTCCATGACCCGAACCAGTCTGGCTTCAAGAGTGGCCACTCCACTGAAACCGCCCTGCTCGCGGTCACTGAGGCACTCCACTCTGCTAAAGCAAAATCCCTCTCCTCTGTCCTCATCTTCCTCGACCTGTCAGCCGCCTTTGATACAGTCAACCATGAGATTCTGCTCTCATCGCTGTCTGGGATGGGTGTCACAGGTTCTGCACTCGCTTGGTTTTCCTCCTACCTCTCTGGTCGCTCCTACCAGGTGACTTGGAGGGGCGCACTCTCCGACCCTCAACCCCTACGAACTGGAGTCCCGCAGGGCTCGGTTCTTGGGCCTCTCCTCTTCTCGCTATACACCATGTCCCTTGGTTCTGTTATCTCTACCCACGGCTTCTCTTATCACTCCTATGCTGATGACACCCAACTCTTCATTTCCTTCCCCCCTGACACCCAAATCACCACACAGATCTCTGCCTGCTTGGCTGATATCTCTGCGTGGATGACTTCCCATCACCTGAAGCTCAACCTTGCCAAAACTGAGCTTCTCTACATCCCTGCTAAGTCCTCTCCGTCAATCGACCTCTCACTGACTGTGGAGGACTTTGTAGTTTCCTCCTCCCGTACGGCAAAGAATCTTGGGGTGACTCTTGATAACTGCCTCTCCCTGGCCCCACAAGTATCCTCCACTGCCAGAACCTGCAGGTTCTTTCTGTATAATATACGCCGCATCCGTCATCTCCTGACGGAGAAAGCCACCCAGCTCCTAGTCCAGGCGCTCGTCATTTCCCGCCTGGATTACTGCAACTCCCTCCTAGCCGGTCTCCCAGCGTGCGCCATCAAGCCCCTCCAGCTGGTCCAGAATGCTGCAGCCCGCTTGATCACCAGTCAGCCCAGGTCGGCTCATGTCACCCCGCTTCTCATTGGCCTCCACTGGCTTCCTATTGCCGCACGCATCCGATTCAAGGCCCTAGTGTTGGCATTTCAGGCTGCTAAGGGGACTGCCCCACATTACATACAATCCCTGATCACTCCCTACTCCCCAGCTAGACCACTCCGGTCTGCCAGCTCTGGTCGCCTTACGGTTCCCTCTCTACGGGCACCTGGCGGTCGAGCTGCACGTCCTGTTTTCCGTTCTGGTTCCTCAGTGGTGGAATGACTTGCCTACCACTGTCAGGACAGCAGAATCCCTCCCCCTATTTCGACGCAGACTCAAAACACACCTCTTCAAACTCTACCTTAGTCCTCCCTCCTGATTTACCCCGCCCCCCCCTTCTGATACCCCTATCCCTGTCTATCCCCCCACCAAAAAAAAAAAAAAAAAAAAAAAAAAAATTGCACTTATGATGACGACTATATGTTTAGAACAGCAGTCCAGGTGTATTTTCCTAGTTCTGGATGTGATGCTTTGACTTGTGGTAGAACCTATGCACTTGTAAGTCGCTTTGGATTAAAAGCATCTGCCAAATGACTAAAATGTAAATGTAAATGTAAGAACTTGTTTACAGATCACTGACACTGCCTCCTTCAGAAGAGTGTTTTCAGTCTTGATCCAGGTCATTTCATCACAGGGAGTTTCATTTCCACGGTAGCCATTTCGTCCATTGCAAAAAATCCAGCTGACCTGTTCAAACAAGTTCAAATGGCTCGCAAATGCACTGATGTTCATCTCACTTGAAATTTTGTAACTATGCAGGAAATGCAAGTTTGGGGCATGGTGATCATGGTATTTCTTGCATAATCCAGACAGGTTAGAATCAGGGTCAAAGTCAAAGACACAGAATATCTTCATGTTCACTATGAAGTCAATGGAACTCAAATGCTCACTTTCAAATTTGTTAGTGACAAGAATGTACCACTGGTCTTTGTCTATGACCTTTTTTCCACCAGTCACCAACTTCTCCAATTTTCTTCCAAGGTTTTGCACGATATTCGGTGTGTTGATCAGACAAGACTGTTCAGCCTTTTCTCTACTTGCATCTCTGTCTTTCATACGTTGGTAGAACATATCGTGATCACTAACTGGTTCTGTTTTAGCGCCTATTCTCTCATAGAAGATTTCCTTTTCAAACTCAACTTTGTTTGATGCTTTTTTGAAATTTGGTAGACGGACAGGGTAAACTCGGTTTTTCACAATGCTTATTTCTGGCACAATGTCAACTTCTATGACATAATGTTCCTCTGCGCAGTTCCCAACCTTTATAAACTCTGGTTCATGTATGCACTTTCGCACATGTTCACTGTTCTGCTTTGAGAATGTGATCAAATGCATCAATGTACATGTCTTTCTCTTTCACAGGAACACCTATTACCTCACCATGTACATAGCCAGTGTCACCTTTACTGTCCATCACTCCAAAATGTATGGTACCATTGGACCGCATATTCATGCATGCAGAGCCAAATTTAAAAACCTCTCTAGCAAACTTTGCTTGCAGGCTTTGACGGGATAACGTAGCTGCTATGGCTAATGATTTGTATTCATGACAAGGTGTGGTAAGGTCAGAAACACCAGATTCAGGCAGAAGTACACTGTGCTGTAAGTATGTACATTCAGAACCCTTTTTGCCTACAGGCCGTGGTTTACAGTCCCTCTTTGTAGATAACACACAAACTGACTGTTCCTGGTGTGACTTATTCTCTGGATCTGGAGGGACTTGTGTTGGCCCAGCATCTGTGTCATGACTGCCTATCGATTGCTGCTCCTTCTCATCTCCACCTTTTCTCTTTTTCAGGGCTTTTTGAGGTTCTTGCACTCGTGAAGACTCGATCAGCTCATTCCTTTTTTGGATTATCAAGTGAGCCTGCCCCGATTTCATTCCAATTTCTTCTTTCAGATAGTTTTGTGTTAGTCCCGGAGAACTTGCCCACTAACTTCCTCCTCATTCATTTTCTTAATGTAGTTCTCTTTCACTCCTATGGACTTCAACCAAGAGCTGACATCACATTCCTTCCATTTTTCAACTGGTTGACAGTTATGTCCTTCCACTAAATAAAAACACAAAAAGTATTTTTTCAACATTGTAACAAGTAGCTTGTTTGTAAAGCATTTATTATTTCTGAAATTGAATTAAAGTCCAATAAGAACTACATAAAAAGTATTTTTCATTCAATGATTTTTCACACTTACTCATTGTGAGGAGAGTGTTGCTGTTTTCATTTGTAGGCAGACAGAATAGTTTCACTTACTCAGCTCCATCAATCTGTGGAGAAAACAAAACCAGGAAGGAAACCTGGTTTAGCCGGACCCTGATGTAGCAAAGGGGAGTATATGTGGCAAAAGTGGAACTGGACCCTCAACTTTTTTATTAATAATATACATTTATAACATTATATCAGTCATATATTATATAACTGCTCTCCCATGAAACCAGAAGCAATGTTAAATATAACTCTCATTTATAGGCTACATTTACTTCCTTCATTGACACATTTTCCATCTCAGAATGTTGAAAAATGTGTTTAGTGGCTTTAAGAGCATTGCATTGTGGTTTTGATATGGTAGTAGCTTTGAGATTGCCATGGCAACATATAGTTTTGTATGTATTGATTCTATTAGGTATGTCTGGAATACTGTAGAAACAAAGAAGCTGCCAATACCATCTGCTTCACGGAATAAACACTGTTTGTTTCTTCACCACATAACGCAGTGGAATGAAGGGACATTTTATTAGTGGAGCTACCTCAAAATTTGGCTAGGCATCACCACATTCTGAACCTTGATTTTAAAGTTACAATAGGTAAGATTGTGTTAAAACATGGTTACAAGACCATTGTAAATCCCTTCCTATCATTGAAAAAGGCTTACTGACATGTTGACTCACCCTCTGCCTGTGTTTATAGTCCTTAAATTTGGGTTTCAAAATATACAGTTGGCCAACACACTGTATAGCTGTACAATAATTCAAGCTCATTGGTTGAAAATTGGTTCTAATTGCTAATTGCCACAGCCAATGGTGTGTGTGTGGGGGGGTTCAACGTCCGCGTGTTCACATAGAAAGGGTGGGATGAACAGTGTTGTGGTTTGAGGGGTGTTTATTGCTGCAATTCCTCTCTTGACCATTAGAAGTCTGAAATGACCTATTTCACCTTTAGTCAGTTGAAACTTCCCTGAAACTGTCCCAGTTATGGCCTGGAAGCAAAGTTTGTCAGGGGCTTTAATTTTGATTTAATTTAAATTATTATTATATATTCATGCTTCCATAAAAGGGAACCTCTGGTAACACAACATGTGCCTTTTTCCCAGTGAGCTGATTGGTCAGGGAATATTTCATTTATTTTTAATAATAATAATAATTAATAATTAATGTTATTTATTTTTTTTAATTTTTTTTTTTTTATTCACCATCCATCTAACCATTTTTATTTCATTTTATGTCTTTTTTTTGTATGACAATGAAATGAAATTTTGAAGCCACAACCAGGTATTTCCTTTTCTACTATAGTTCCACCTTATGTTCCGCTATCTCTCTTGGCTCAGTTTGGTTTCAAACCTGATTGAGGCTGTAGCATGTTGCAGGTTGACTCATACCAGCAAGGTCACGAGGAGCAGCACACGCCTTCAGAAATCAAGAAATAAGGCCAGCAGAATTGTTATACACTACTCTGATTTCTAAAGTGCACGCTAATTTCGCATAAAATTGCTATAACAGCTTCCGATGGGTGGAATAAAATACTTTAAAAATATTTAAAAGGGAATAAATCACAATTGTAGGATATACGCATATTGTCTAAGCTAGAACCACCTAAACTGAGATTTTACTCACCTTATGCTGGAAAGCGTTGGTCTGGAGTAGCCGATATGTAGATTTTTCTTACGCTATATGGATACAGTATAGGCGAGTTTACGCGCCAGAAGTAGCAGGACTTAGCCGATGTTATTAACCTACAAACAGAAGTAACCATGTTCAGTGAAAATCTCATTCACCAGGACAAACACGACACTTTATCTCAAGCATGTAGAGTTACGTATTTACTCATTATTTATTCATTGCCTAATAATAAAAATTTATTCAAAATCAATGAAGAATAACAGTAGCTATTCGAGAATATCATAATAATCACAGTTGTATGTTTCATTAGACATATAAATCTCTCTTATACAATAACAGAAATTATCTGAAGCACAAAAAAAGAACATGAACCCGAGGAGATTTCTTCAAGTGTCGCGACTGCATTCAAGACAAACTTTGTATGCAGCAGTCTAAAATCATAAATTTATAGAAACTGCTGCAATCTCAGCCCTCCGATTCTGATTCACCAAAAAGTCAACTGAATAGTTTTATTACTCCATAAGTTTCGATTTCCTGAGAGATATGCCCTAAAGTCAAAGAACTGCGGTAGGTTGTTTTCTTTAATGTGGATTTGGAGGTGGGATTCAAGCATAATTAGTCTTTAGGCAAAGATAGATGGAATGTTCATGGTTCAAGCTTGTTTATTTGTCACATACACAGAGATCCAATGTGCGGTTCGATTCACTGTGCGAGAAACAGTAAATAAAATAAGAAATATATCAATAAATTAAAATAAAATATAATAAATTAAATGTAAAGCAAGGAATTGGGCCGTTGGCTAGAACATTTTGTATTAACATATACCTGCAGTCGTGGCATAACCGTCCCCTTTATAATTGACAGTGTAAACGAAAACCTAAGTGGTGTGCTAAGAATAAATTATAAAGTGCATCTCACTGAATACATTTTGCATATGGCATGGGTGAGTCCAGATTCTGAATGCAAACTGAGTTATCATAGTGGATAGACTATATTGGGTGGCCTGTAGCATAGTGGCTAAGGTAAATGACTTGGACATGCGAGGTCGGTGGTTCTAATCCCGGGGTAGCCACAATAAAATCCGCACAGCCGTTGGGCCCTTGAGCAAGGCCCTCACTCTACAAATCAAACACAGCAATACATTTCAGGTAAATAAGCTGGTGGATAGGAAAGAGAAAGCAATTAAGCTTGAGATTTGTCATCTGGACAGTATCTGCGTGTGTGTGCGTGTGTGCGTGTGTGCGCGTGTGTGTGTGCCGAAAAGTATGAGAAAATGTGATACAACAAGATGATCATGACACCACCACTAAACCAGCTGAACCAGTATAATCTGATTTGGTAATGGAGGCTTAACTGTCACTGCTGAAACAGGCAAAAACATAGTAGACATGCAACCATGAATAATAACCCAAGGTTTGTACAGAACCAATTAAATGAGTTTTGTTAACAGATAACAGCACACATTTTACATGTTACCTTCAAGGGACACGTGTTGATATATGTTGATATAATTTTAGAAGAATTTCCTCCTCTGCCACTCCCGGTGTAGCCACAATAAAATCCGCACAGCCGTTGGACCCTTGAGCAAGGCCCTTAACCCTGCACTGCTCCAGGGGAGGATTGTCTCCTGCTTAGTCTAATCAACTGTACGTCGCTCTGAATAAGAGCGTCGGCCAAATGCCAATAATGTAATGTACATGTCATACATGTCATAAAACGTCTTTTTACCGTGAGAAGTCCCAACCTGTTTACATTTACAGAGAAAGATAGAATGTTCAAGGTTCAAGGTTGTTTATTTGTCACATACACAGAGATCCAATGTGCTGTTCGATTCCCTGTGCGAGAAACAGTGAATAAAATAAGAAATATATCAATAAATTAAAATGAAATAAAACAAATAAAATGTCCAGTGCAATATCAGTCTATATACATGCAAACAAATATACATACAAACCTAAATCATAAAACGTATTTTTACCGTGAGAAGTCCCGACCTGTTTACATTTAGACCAGGGGTCGGCAACCCTGGTCCTGGAGAACCGCAGGGTGTGCAGGCTTTCGTTGTTACTTAGCATTAATTGATCAATGAAAGCCGTTGATTGCACAGTTAACTCACCTCACCTGGTTTCTTGGGTCTGAATCGGTTGCTTATTTTAAGGTGGAGACGAAAGCCAGCACACCCTGCGGCTCTCCAGGACCAGGGTTGCCGACCCCTGATTTAGGCAGATGTGCATGCAAGTTAAATTGCTATCTTCGTTTTGGTCGCAGCACATTCGACACGCAAGATCCTTGTATTATTCTTACGGTGAAGAGTGCCTGACCGCAAATGTAGTTTAAAAATGTGTTTACTCAGCGTTTTTTTATTTTTAAGTCACCTCTTTAGATCAAACTTTAGATAAAACACTTTGAGGCTCAGGCACGTCATACCCGTAACGTTAGCTTGCACACAAGCTATTGTCTCTGAAATTTGTGGTATTCGTCTATTCCGAAACGCTTCTGAAAAAGCACGTCTTCATGGAGGAGGCCTATGGCTACAGTGCTCAGCTGCACATCACTCCATAAAAACCTCTTCAGTGACTGATGGATGAATGATGCATAAAGAACCGGTTTGTCTTCTTGCTCAAGTGTATGAAAAGATGTTTGTTGAGGCTTGTTCACTTCATGATGACTCCAACTGAATCTGTCATCCTATTTACTCTGAGTTACCTGTGTTTTGTTGACATGCATGATCAGGATCAGTGGCGTCTGGTGAGCTAAACATTTGTGGGGCACAAACCTTTCCTTTAAACGAATCGTTCATCTCAACCCGCTTTCATTCATTTTCATTGATTAACAAGCATGCCAAAGATCTCAATTGGAAATGAACACACATCCTCACATTCTGTTACAGAGATTAGGCTAAATGATTAATACAATTTAGAAAATCTGTTTAAATCACTAAGCAGAGGCGGAGAGTACATTTCCCCTGATTCTTCCTTGAGTATCAATACGATTAATTCACAAAATACCAAGTACCATCACATATAGCCAGCTCTCCTCAGACCTTATACATTTATTTATTTCATTATGAAATTGTGCATTTTATCAATATTATTTGCAGATACATGTAGACTTGTTTCTCCTCACACAGACTGGGGGAACAGACTAGAAAAGATCTACAATGTGTAGATCATGAACAATGTGAAGCGCAGGTTTTGTTTTTGGTGGTTAGATAGGGTAGATAAGAGTGGTGTATCTTTTTTGATAAGCGTAGGTTACATTGATTAAGATGTATTTTTAACAGATAACTTTTATGATTTAATCCGCCTAACAGGATACAAAGAAGCTATGTGCTACTTGATAATTGATTAGTCCTACCATCGGCACACTTGTTAATCCAGTGAAATGCATGAAAACCGGTTGGTTCAAATGGACCCACCTATTCTCAGCTCAGCAGATGCCACCGGGCAGTGGCAAGAGAACCTCACAATGAGATTGAGAGAGATGGGAGTTTTAAACGTGTGTTGAGTAAAGCCACATACAGAATGAGGCGAGTGGAAACAGAAGAATGATCAATGCCTTCCTGCAAACCAGTCACAAATTTTGGTAACATACTGCCTATCAAACTCCTCACTAATCAACAACATATGTCAAGAGGTACCTAGTGGATGCTGTTCATTAAATTCAATAATTTTCTGTGCAAACTGTATTTTTTAATCTGGGGATAATTTGTGAGTAATTTGTAATTTGTGAGTTCCGTAGAGGGGACTCCTCGCACATTTTGTTCAGGGTCATGTGACTGTCTGCAACAAAATGATGTTCTCGGACTAATTTTCTTGGCTTTCATTGCAACTTCCAATTCATATCTCAGGCTGTCTCATGAGTACTGAAGACATTTCTGTGGGTATTTTATTTTCATTTTAAAGCATGCTCTGCAACAAAGGTCACTGGGAGTGATCCTTTTACAACTCACAAAGGACCGGCTGCGCAACAGTGCTCCCAGCACTTCCTGGGTGGTGGTATATATTGGAGCTGTTGGAAGGTATTTGGTCCTTACTTCATCTGGGAGGGTCATTCAGAACTTAAAACATCCTAATGAGTGTCCCTTCGAACAAACTCACCAATAGGTTTTTTTTTTTTCTGCAAGCCAAAAATTAATCCAGCTTACTTTAGCTCCCCCGGAAAACTGCTAATCAACTTTTTCATCCTCAAAGACACCAGTGGAATCGTCACACTGATCACACCCACGATCTCTAAGGAAGGCATCCTTTCTTCTTCAGTGGTTTCAAGCAGACACACTGCATTACCGTGGGTGGGTAAATGCCTGGAATTCACAGTGTGAGGCTGAACACGTTGTACTGTGGCATTCACAGGGCTGTTTATTGTCTCGGGCCTAATAGCCTGTCCCATGTGCGGTGGTTTTCTTCCGATTCCAAAAACGCAAATTGTGCCTTAATGGTGGTACAATTTTACAAGCACAACAAATACCCCCATTCCCCAAATTATAATTAGAAGACGTTTGAAAACACATTGAATTAAATAAACAGTATGCTTATTTATTTGGATCTCAGCAGTTTGCATGTAATGTTTTGGGGAGCGTAAAAAATTAACAAAACTACAAGCTAATATTGGAGAAAAAAATATATAACTTAACACCACTAAAAACATTGGACACATTCTAATAGCATTTGAAAAGCAAATCCAAAAATTGAAATCCATTACAAAATCATTTGCAAAAAAAAAAAAAAAAACTTGAAAGTGAAAATCTCTTCCTCTTTAATACAAAATATATATTGGATGCTATACCGTGATTTGTTAATGCCTGTTTTTTCTTTGTATTTCATTGAATAAAATCATTTTGTGGAAAACTGCTACTCATAGCAGACACCAAAAAGGAGTAAAATTCTTCCTGAAGTATCATGTTCAAGTATTACCCTTCTGGATGGCAGTGGGAATTCTGGGTGTGAAAAATGACACAATACATTTACACCTTCATCTTCACGGTGACCTGTAGACTGGGAATGAGACACACACATTGCACACCCTGGTCCCAGAGATACTGTACATTACAGTTTTGACATAAAACAAGGCAATTAATATACAGATTTAAGAAAAAAATGTTGGAAAGGACAAAAGCAGCCAAGTGATAATACAAGTTTGGCAAAATGCTTTAAAACCTCATCAGACAGGAGTTTTATGGGGGCAGAATCAAGCAAATGTATAAATCAGCATTTACTCTTGTGTTTCCATACTCTTATTTAAGCAGAATACCCCTGCACATATATTTCACAGTGAGGTTATCCGTCTGCTACAAGCACAGCTCATAGCTACGATGATCATTATATACTTTTTAAATGTTGTAAATCCCTTTAAAAATAGTTTTAACCTACTATTTACCTACGGAGGCAAAGATCTGACGCTTCATGATTCTGTGCACTATGTACTTGCCTCAAAGCACAGTAGATATGTCCGTTTAAACACTATTAGCACTGAAAGCCAGCCATCAGTTTTCACAAATAAACTGATGAACTTTTACAAGGTGATCTCCTGAAGCCATATCATATGTACCACATAAAACCACACGGGAGGGCGATTTTTAAATCTGCCCAAAATCTAAAAAACGAAACAAAAAAACAAACAATAAACAAAAGAGTTACCCAATAATAAATTGGTCACCATTGGAATTTAAACCTCACAACACTCCCTGTACCATAAAATGCCTCAGATTCCAGGCAGGTTAAAGGTATTGGCCACGCGGACGGTAAGCACTCCCACTGGAGTCCCACAGGTGAACGCAGGGGCAGTGTCGAGAGGATAAGGAACTTTGGCCACAGCGCATCATCCTTTATCAGAATCAATGCGACACACCCATAACACTCGCTAAGAAACACTGAGAATCGCACACAACAGCTGTAGTCCCCAGCTTCACACAAGTTTGCTGAAGCAAAGTGTATGACGCCCCGCCCCATCAACAGTTTTGGGGGGCGGGGCGGTGGGGTTCACAGGGAGTTTGCCAAAAATATAGACGAAATGAAAGGTACGCCTGGACCTATGTGATACTCGTTGAAAGCACAGTGCTCGCGAGCTCTTCTAGGCAGTGCCGTTTCCCGGCTCCACAGTGACGCAGCGAAGGCACTTGGGAAGGGGAGGCGCCCCCCGGAGGCGAGGTCCGAGCGCTGCAGGCTCTTCACCCACCGGCGCGGGGGAAGGCGGCCAGCCCTGGAATGCGTTCACCTCTTAAGGCAAGAAAGTGCGAAAAGCCGCGGCCACGGACCGCCCCCATCACCCGCCCGTCTCTCACACGGAGTCCGTTCTCCGGGCCTCCTGGACGGCCAGCGCTGGGCTGGGCTGGGGGGAGGCAGGGCTGGGCTGGGGGGAGGCAGGGCTGGGCTGGGGGGAGGCAGAGTTTGTACAGAGAGAGGTGGGGCTTGTGCAAGGGGAGGCAGGGTTTCTGTTAGAGCAGTCTGGGCTGGTCTGTGGGGAGGAGGGGCTTGTGCAAGGAGAGGCGGGTTTTGTAAGGGGAGAAGCGTGGTTTCTGCTGGGGCAGGCTGGATTTCTGTTGGGACAGGCTGGGTTAGTATGGTGGCAGGCACGGTTTCTGTGGATGAAGGCATGGTTTGTGTGGGGGCAGGCTGGGTTAGTGTGGTGGCAGGCATGGTTTCTGCGGATGAAGGCTGGGCTAGTGTGGTGGCAGGCATGGTTTGTGTTGGGACAGGCTGGGTTAGTGTGGTGGCAGGCATGGTTTGTGTGGATGAAGGCTGGGATTGTGTTGGGACAGGCTGGGTTAGTGTGGGGGCAGGCATGGTTTGTGTGGGGGCAGGCTGGGTTAGTGTGGGGGCTGGCATGGTTTGTGTGGGGGCAGGCTGGGTTAGTGTGAGGGCTGGCATGGTTTGTGTGGGGGCAGGCTGGGTGAGTGTGGGGGCTGGCATGGCTTCTGTCAGGGTCCCTCTGCAGTGGTAGTAAGGCAGGAAGAGGCGCTCGTGTGCGCAGGTATGCCTGACTAAACTCTCCATTTGAAGGGCTGTGTTGTTGTTATGTAAAATGGCTGTGTGTGGTTGTGTAAAATGGCTGTGTGTGGTTGTGTTAAATGGCTGTGTGTGGTTATGTAAAATGGCTGTGTGTGCTTGTGTAAAATGGCTCTGTGTGCTTGTGTAAAATGGATGTGTGTGGTCGTGTAAAATGGCTGTGTGTGGTTGTGTAAAATGGCTCTGTGTGGTTGTGTAAAATGGCTGTGTGTGGTTGTGTAAAATGGCTGTGTGTGGTTGTGTAATATGACTGTGTGTGGTCGTGTAAAATGGCTGTATGTGGTTGTGTAAAATGGCTGTGTGTGGTTGTGTAAAATGGCTGTGTGTGGTGTGTGGTGCACCCCCTGCAGAGCGTACACAAGCAGCAGCAGCTCCAGCACCAGCAGTTCCAGAGGCAGATGGAGGAAAAGCTGGACCTGCTCCAGAGACAGCAGCTGGTGTTCCAGCCTCCCTCCGACCTCCTGCTGGACCCGGCGGACTTCCTGGATGTGGTGCGGGCGCGAGCCGAGAGCTCCAACAACAGCAGCCCCAGCCTCACCCCCCGGGCCTCCAACCACTCCGACCTGTCCGTGCACGAGCTGGGGCCCTCCGCCCCCGAGCAGGACGACGCAGGTAGCCTGCTCTGAATACCCTTTTCATTATTACTTCACTGACATTACATAACATTACATTATTGGCATTTGGCAGACGCTCTTATCCAGAGCGACGTACAACAAAGTGCATACCCAAAACCAGGGATAAGTTCGCTGAACGACCCTAGAGGGAAGTACAATTTCAACTGCTACCTGTACAACAAAGATAAGGACGAGGGCCAATTCTTTTATTTTTTATTATTATTATTTTTTTTCAAACAACAGAGCAAAAGTGACCAAAGTTCACTATCCAAACACTGCTTACCTAGCTAACTAAAAATACCGATACACAAAGCAAGTCACAGAGACAACAATTAAGGTTCACAGGGAGGTCGGGAGGGATGGGGAGAGGTGTTGCTTGAAGAGGTGTGTCTTCAGCTTTCGCTTGAAGGTGGGGAGAGATTCTTCAGTTCTGACCTCAACGGGGAGTTCGTTCCACCTCCGTGGAGCCAGAACAGACAGTAGTCGTAAGCGTGAGGTGGAGTTTCGGAGAGGGGGAGGTGCCAAGCGGCCTGTGGAGGCTGAACGAAGAGGTCTGGCAGGGGTGTAGGGTCTGATGATTGTTTGTAGATAAGCTGGGGAAGACCCCTTAACTGCTTGGAAGGCTAGCACCAATGTTTTGAAATTGATGCGAGCCATGACAGGCAGCCAGTGGAGGGAAGTAAGCAGGGGGGTGACGTGTGAGTATTTGGGAAGGTTGAAGACCAGACGAGCTGCTGCATTCTGGATAAGTTGGAGGGGTCTGATGGCGGACGCTGGGAGGCCAGCCAAGAGGGAATTGCAGTAGTCCAGGTGGGATAGAACCATCGCTTGGACCAGGAGCTGGGTCGAGTAGGGGGTGAGAAAGGGGTGGATTCTCCGTATGTTGTATAGGAAGAACCTGCAAGACCGGGTCACCGCCGCAATGTTATCGGAAAGGGACAGTCTGCTGTCCATCACCACGCCAAGGTTTCTTGCACTGGGTGATGGCGTGAGTGTGGTATCCCCGAGGGAAATGGAGAGATCCAGATGAGGAGAGGTATTAGCAGGGATGAGTATGGCTCGTTCTATAGTTTTAGAAAGGAAAGGAAGAAGAGATACTGGGCGGTAGTTCTGGATGATGGAGGGATCCAGAGTAGGCTTTTTTAGCAGCGGAGTGATGTGGGCCCTCTTGGAGGATGCCGGAAAACAGCCGGAAGACAGGGAGGAGTTGACAAGGGAGGTGACAAATGGGAGAATGTCAGGTGTGATAGTCTGGAGAAGAGAAGAGGGGATAGGGTCAAGGGCACAGGTTGTAGGGCGGTGGGAAAGCAGGAGTTGAAAAACATCAATCTGTAAGGGGGGAGAAAGTGGAAAACGAAGGGATGGGCCTAGAGGGGGTGAAGGGCACAGTGAGGGGGGCAGTGGTTGTAAAGGATCTGCGGATGACTGTGACCTTCTCATCGAAGAAATCAGCAAAGTCATCAGCAGCAAAGGAGGACTGAGGAGGAGCGTTGAGGAGAGAGAAGAAAATAGAGAAAAGTTTCCGGGGGTTAGAAGCGGAGTTCTGAATTTGTGTTTGATAGTATTTTGCTTTGGCGGCAGTGACAGCGGAAGAGAATGCCGCCAGGAGAGACTGGTAAGTCGTGAGGTCTGAAGCGTCTCTGGATTTCCTCCACTTCCTCTCCGAGGCTGGCCCTGGAGGTACGGAGGGTGTCAGATATCCAAGGGGACGGGGGGGATGTGCGAAGCGGCTTTGAGACAGGGGGACAGAGGGAGTCAAAGGCGGAGGAGAGAGATGAAAGGAGGGTGGCAGATGCAGAGTCAGCGGGGAGTTTGGAGAAGGATTTGAGAGGGGGGAGTGAGGCGGTGACAGTGGTGGCAAAGGAAGAGGGTGAGAGGGAGCGGAGGTTACGGCGGGCTGAGGAAGGGTAGGTGGGAGGAGGGGGAGGAGGATGGGGAGGAAGAGGGAGGGAGAATGAGATGAAGTGGTGATCAGATGTATGCACAGGGGTAACCATGAAATCAGAGCATGAGCAGTTCCTCACAAAGACAAGGTCTAGGACATTGCCTGCCTTGTGGGTTGGAGGAGAGTGTTGCAGGGAGAGGCCGAAGGAGTGGAGTAGTGGTAGGAAGGCAGCAGCCTGGGAGGCTTCAAGGTGGATGTTGAAGTCTCCAAGGAGAATCAGCGGGGTGCCATCCTCAGGGAAGGAGCTGAGAAGGGTGTCTAGCTCATCAAGGAAGCTTCCCAGGGGCCCTGGGGGGCGATAGATAACTGTAATAAAAAGGTTAGTAGGGTAGGATACTGCAACAGACTGGAATTCAAAAGTGGATATGGACAGGTCAGAGAGGGGGAGAACAGAGAATTTCCACGAGGGGGAAATTAAAAGACCAGTACCACCGCCACGGCCGGAAGGCCGGGGAGTGTGCGAGAAGGAGAAGGAGGATGAGAGGGCAGCGGGAGTGGCGGTGTTGTCAGGTGTGATCCAGGTCTCAGTTAGGGCAAGGAATTGTAAGGACTGGAGGGAGGCATATGCAGGGATGAAGTCAGCCTTCCGAGTGGCAGACTGGCAGTTCCATAGTCCCCCTGTGACAGCAAAGTCCTTACAGGAGGTCAGCGGGGGGTAGCTGAGGTTGGAGGGGTTCCGGCGCCGTGGAGGCCCACGTTGCAGGGGGTGTCTAAGTGTCTGACTTAGCTGACACTTACTGTCGACTACACAGGGGCCAATTCCCATGGTGCAATGTGTCAAGCACCTTAGCCACTAGGCTACAGGCTGCATCTTTTGCATGGGCGAGAGAGATTCCTCCTTTTTTTTTTACCCGCCCTCCTTGTGTATTTTTGGGAGCGTTCTGGCACAAAATGGCTGCCATGCTTCACCGAGGTGGGTGCTACACATTGGTCGGGGTTTAAGGCAAGTTCCCCCTCATCACTGTAAAGTGCTTTTGAGTATGAAAAGAGAGCTATATAGAAGCGTCTCTGTCTGTTTGTCAGTTGGTCTGGTGACATGGGGGATTGATATAAGAGTTGAGAGAGTCAGCCACACTATGGCATGCACCACTCTATCTCTCCACTAGATGGACTTTTGTTCCTGAGTTTGTGATTTTTGTTACTGTTATTTGTTCAGATTTTTATAAAACCTCTTAAGACATAGCATTTACAAATATTCTCTGCCAGCCACATTCGCAGTGAAAAGTATATCAGAAATGACCGTTCTGCTGCAAGCACAGGGCGTTTCTTACCAAATTAATTTGAAAGCAGGTAATTTGTTGTGAATAAATGCGTCACTCGTGTCTGATCCCACTTTCTCTGTGTTCAGGAGATGAGGAGTCCAGTATTGTCCGAGTCGAAAAACTTGCTGGGACATGGTGCTGAGGGAACCATTGTGTAAAGGTACGTCTCCACACTGGCGCGAACCTGAGATAAACGTCAGTGTGGAGTAATTCCCATTTACCTCTGCAATGTGGTGTGATGACCTGCTCTGAGCCAGTGAGCTCTCTCGGATTAGATTTCGGCCAATCGCCCGTCTTCCCTCTGTGACGCAGGGGTCAGTTTGACAGCCGCCCCGTGGCAGTGAAGAGGATCCTCCCAGATTGCTTCAGCTTCGCCGACCGCGAGGTTCAGCTGCTGCGCGAGTCGGACGAGCACCCCAACGTCATCCGCTACTTCTGCACCGAGTGGGACCGGCAGTTCCAGTACATCGCCATCGAGCTGTGCGCCGCCACGCTGTGGGAGGTGAGGCTCGCCGTGTCTGTGAGACCCCCCACCGTGTACGGTGTGTCTGTGAGACCCCCCACCGTGTCTGTGAGACCCCCCGCCGTGTACGGTGTGTCTGTGAGACCCCCCGCCGTGTAGGGTGTGTCTGTGAGACCCCCCGCTGTGTACGGTGTGTCTGTGTGCCCCCCCACCGTGTCTGTGAGACCCCCCGCCGTGTACGGTGTGTCTGTGAGACCCCCCGCTGTGTACGGTGTGTCTGTGTGCCCCCCCACCGTGTCTGTGAGACCCCCTGCCGTGTCTGTGAGACCCCCCACCGTGTCTGTGAGACCCCCCACCGTGTCTGTGAGACCCCCCGCCGTGTACGGTGTGTCTGTGAGACCCCCCGCTGTGTACGGTGTGTCTGTGTGCCCCCCCACCGTGTCTGTGAGACCCCCTGCCGTGTCTGTGAGACCCCCCACCGTGTCTGTGAGACCCCCCGCCGTGTCTGTGAGACCCCCCGCCGTGTCTGTGAGACCCCCCGCCGTGTCTGTGAGACCCCCCACCGTGTACGGTGTGTCTGTGAGACCCCCCACCGTGTACGCCGTGTCTGTGAGACCCCCACCGTGTCTGTGAGACCCCCCGCCGTGTACGGTGTGTCTGTGAGACCCCCCACCGTGTCTGTGAGACCCCCCCCGTGTACGCCGTGTCTGTGAGACCCCCCGCCATGTACAGCGTGTCTGTGAGACCCCCCGCCGTGTACGCCGTGTCTGTGAGACCCCCCGCCATGTACAGCGTGTCTGTGAGACCCCCCGCCGTGTACGGTGTGTCTGTGAGACCCCCCCGGTGTAAATCTCCTCACCTCACTATGATTAGATTCGATTGCGATTCTTTAGGAAACAAATATGCTGAATACGCAAGTGTGACTCATGAAATTGATGTACTTCGTATTAGTGGAATATACCGTGTATGTTTCTTATTGAAATTATAATTTTAAGTAATTATAATCACTTGTAACATTCGAAATGAATGCAGTTGAATTGCCACCGTAAGATGCATCACAATGCATTTTTACACCCTACAGTGTATTATGCCACATACATTTGTACAGTTTGATTTTTCTCGTTTAGTTTTCTGTGTGATTGACATGTTTGTATTCAACCACAAAGCACACAGCGGGACTGCGGTTTCCTCGTGACGGGGCTTGTCTGACGCCAGCGGCTGTGATTGACAGGCGAGGTGACTGTGCGCTCTGTGTTTCTCTGGCAGTACGTGGAGCAGCCAGGCTTCGAGCGTCACGGCCTGGGACCGGTGGAGCTGCTGCAGCAGACCATGTCTGGGCTGGCACACCTGCACTCGCTGAGCATCGGTGAGCAACGGGGGCACCACTGTCGGGAGGGGACTGCAGCAACCAGCGCGTCACAACACGCCGTTACGTAGAAACCCAATGTTTGTATGGAATGGTTGTTGGGTGGCACACATGACAATGGGTATTGTAGTGTATAAGTAAACTTTCGCCCTCTTCTGATCTGAAGTCCAACCTCCACTCTGCCTCTCACTTCCAGTAAAACAGTCCCCAAACATACTTTTTACCATCCATCAATCAGATTTATACCAGTGCAAATGATCCCAAACTGTTTGTAGTTCTACACGTTTTGTAACATTTTCCAACTGCCTTTCATGGCATTACATTCATGGCATTTGGCAGACGCTCTTATCCAGGGCGACGTTCAGTTGATTAGACTAAGCAGGAGACAATCCTCCCCTGGAGCAATGCAGGGTTAAGGGCCTTGCTCAAGGGCCCAACGGCTGTGCGGATCTTATTGTGGCTACACCGGGGATTGAACCACCAACCTTGCGGGTCATGTACCTTAACCACTATGCTGCAGGCCTTTCAAGTTCACAATACTCGCATATACCCCAAACACATAGTAATTATGTATTTATTTATCTTGCATAACATGGTTCAATGTTAGGTGTTAATGTGCGATAGAAAAATGGCCAGGTAATGAATGACGATTAATTGAGTGCAGTTCATTACATTTTATCCAAAGCGACGTACAAAATGGTGCATATCAGGGTCCTAGAACAAACAACCGAACGCGCCAGATAAGGTACAATTCACATATGATTGGTTGCAAGGCCGAGTACACAAGGTAGATAGGTAGATAGGCCTGATTAGTTTGTAACTACCATGCCAAGGCATCTACAATTTCAGGAACTACAGTACCGAGACAAATACAAATTCCTAGGTTAAGGTAGGAAATAGCGCACGGTTCCTCTTTCTGGTGGTGAAGTGTTGTGTGTGGCCCCTGCAGTGCACCGGGATCTGAAGCCACACAACATCCTGGTGTCCATGGCCAGCGCACACGGCCGCGTGCGGGCCATGATCTCAGACTTCGGCCTGTGTAAGAAGCTGGCCGTGGGCCGGCACAGCTTCAGCAGGAGGTCGGGCGTGCCGGGCACTGAGGGCTGGATCGCTCCCGAGGTCCTGAACGAAGACTGCAAGGACAACCCGGTGAGTGTGTTCACAGCGCGTTACACATGCCACATACACACAGACACGCTCACCACACACACACGAAACACAAGCAACACACACGCACACATCTTCTCCGTGGGCTGTGTGTTTTACTACGTGGTCTCACACGGCTGCCACCCCTATGGCAAGGCCCTGCAGCGGCAAGCCAACATCCTCCTGGGAGCCTGCAGCCTGGAGCGGCTTCAGACAGACCGACACGGTCAGACCCTCTCCTATCACACTTCTCACTTCCTCATGGTCAGCGTTCTGAATGTAACGCCCTGATTGTACTGCTTCCTGCACCCTGGATGGGAATGTGGTGCATGCTGGGCCATAAACCATGCACACAGCTATGGAATGTTCTTGGTTTTTGTTGTTGTTTTTTGTAATTATAATCATTGTATTTTGTATGTTTTCAGGTCTGTTTTTTTTTTTTCTTTAATCATTCCGGATGTGGTAACAAATGCCAAACTTCTGAGACCATGTGAAATGCTTTAAAAAAACAAGACTTCATTGGGTGTTGATAAAACAGCCAATCTGATCATGTCATGTGTTTTCGTGGGGCGACATTAGCTCAGGCTGTAAGAGCAGTTGTCTGGCAGTTGGAGGGTTGCCCGTTCGATCCCCAGCGAATGTGTCAAAGTGTCCCTGAGCAAGACACCTAACCACCAAATGCTCCTGATGAGCTGGTCGGTGCATTGCATGGCAGCCAATCGCTGTTGGTGTGTGAGTGTGTGTATGAATGGGTGAATGAGAAGCATCATGTACAGCGCTTTGGATAAAGGTGCTATATACAAATGCCAACCATTTTTGGAAGCTGCAAGGCCTCAGGGCTGATTGGCTGCCTTATCAACACCCATTAGATATTTGAAGTGATGTTTTGTCCCGGAGGTATTTTAATGTGGCCACTGAATTGGTTTACTACTGCATCAGGTATGACCAAAGAAAAAAACCAATATGCCAATTGTTATTGGCTTAAAAAACATTAGATAACTGACTAGATTTAGTCAGCTAAACTGCATTTAGAGTTCTTTCCATTTGACTTGGTTGGGATTACGGAGTGAGAAGTGACGTCTTCATGGTGACTAACGCTGGTCCGTTGTCTCTGGTCTGTGCAGAAGGCATCGTAGCCACTGATCTCGTACTGCAGATGCTGAGCATGGAGCCCCAGAAGAGACCATCTGCTGAGAGCGTGCTCAAACACCCCTTCTTCTGGAGCCTGGAGAAGCAACTGCAGTTCTTCCAGGTCTCTGTCTCTCTCGGTCTCTCTCAGTCTCTCTCGGCCTCTCTCTCTCTCTCACTCTCCCTGTCTCTCTCTCTGTCTCTATCTCTGTCTCTCTCTCTCCGTCTCTGTCTCTCTCCATCTCTTATCTCTCTCCCAGTCTCTCTCTCTGTCTCTCTCTCTCTCTGTCTCTCTCTTTCTCTGTATCTCTCTGTCTCTCTCTCTCTCTCTCTCTCTGTCTATCTCCATCTTATCGTTCTCTGTGGTGGATACACAGAATGCATCAAATCTCTTAAGTAGATTGGTTACAACAGCTGAAGTCTAAACAATAAGTCTAATAGATGCCTAATAAAGTTCTCAGTGAGTGTGCTCTGACTCATTTGTGTGTTGTGCTCAGTGAGAGTATGTCTGACTCATTTGTGTGTTGTGTTCAGTGAGAGTATGGCTGACTCATTCACGTGTTGTGCTCAGTGAGAGTATGCCTGACTCATTAGCGTGTTGTGCTCAGTGAGGGTATGCCTGACTCATTTCTGTGTTGTACTCAGTGAGAGTATATCTGACTCATTAGTGTGTTGTGCTCAGTGAGAGTATATCTGACTCATTCACATGTTGTGCTCAGTGAGAGTATGTATGTCTCATTTGTGTGTTGTGCTCAGTGAGAGTATATCTGACTCATTCACGTGTTGTGCTCAGTGAGAGTATGTCTTACTCATTTGTGTGTTGTGCTCAATGGGAGTATATCTGACTCATTAGCGTGTTGTGCTCAGTGAGAGTATACCTGACTCATTTATGTGTTGTGCTCAGTGAGTGTATATCTCATTTGTGTGTTGTGCTCAGTGAGTGTACATCTGACTCTTTTGTGTGTTGTGCTCAGTGAGAGTATATCTCACTCATTTACATGTTGTACTCAGTGAGAGTATGTCTGACTCATTCACTTGTTGTGCTCAGTGAGAGTATGTCTGACTCATTTGTGTGTTGTACTCAGTGAGTGTATATCTGACTCTTTTGTGTGTTGTGCTCAGTGAGAGTATATCTGACTCATTTGTGTTTTGTGCTCAGTCAGTGTATATCTGACTCATTAGCGTGTTGTGCTCAGTGAGTATATATCTGACTCTTTTGTGTTTTGTGCTCAGTGAGAGTATATCTGACTCATTTGCATGTTGTGCTCAGTGAGAGTATATCTGACTCATTTGCATGTTGTGCTCAGTGAGTGTATGTATCATTTGTGTGTTGTGCTCAGTGAGAGTATGTCTGACTCATTTGTGTGTTGTGTGCTTCCTGCAGGATGTGAGTGACAGGATAGAGAAGGAGCCGCTGGACGGACCAATCATCCGGCAGTTAGAGCGAGGGGGGCGGGCAGTGGTGCAGGGGGACTGGAGGGAGCACATCATTCTACCTTAGTCCTCCCTCCTGATTTCCCCCGCCCCTCCTTTCTGATATTCCTATCCTTGTCTAACCCCCCCCAAAAAAAAAAGAAAAAAAGAAATTGCACTTATGATGACGACTATATGTTTAGAACAGCATTCCATGTGTATTTTCCTAGTTCTGGATGTGATGCTTTGACTTGTGGTAGAACCTATGCACTTGTCGCTTTGGATTAAAAGCGTCAGCCAAATGACAAAAATGTAATGTAAAATGTAATGTAAATGTCCCCTTATAGACCGGTAAGCGTTAATGTCGTTAATGCATTCTACGTAGTCCTATCACCACAGACTACTACGAAACAGTTTTTATGTAAAATTCTTCAATATGACTGTGGTGATTCTGCATTTTTGACAGACGTGTAATTTGAAGTATTTTTTGTTGTTTGTTAATGACATTCAATGATGTTTTGATCCCGGTAGATCTGCGCAAGTTTCGTTCATATGAAGGCAGATCAGTCCGGGATGTCCTCCGAGCCATGAGGAATAAGGCAGGTTTCATGTGCTGACTGTAGTGTGTAGTGTGACTGTTGTGTGACTGTAGTGTGTAGTGTGACTGTAGTGTGTAGTGTGACTGTCGTATGTAGTGAGACTGTAGTGTGTAGTGTGACTGTTGTGTGACTGTAGTGTGTAGTGAGACTGTAGTGAGACTAGTGTGTAGTGTGACTGTAGTGTGTAGTGTGACTGTAGTGTAGTGGACTGTGTTCTAATAAGAGATGTGGAACGGGCTGTGAGTTTCATACTTCTTCCCCATTGGGGTTTACACCCGACCTCCATGCATGTGCTTGGTTCTGCTCTTTGAGAAGACGATGTTGAGCGGTGCACTGATACACCTTCCCCATCCTCCATCTTGTTTCTCCCAACAGAAGCACCACTACCGGGAGCTGCCCGCAGACGTGCAGGAGATGCTGGGCTCCATCTCCGATGAGTTTGTGTCCTACTTCACCTCTCGCTTCCCCCACCTGCTGCAGCACACCTACAGGGCCATGCATACCTGCGCACACGAGCGCCTCTTCCTGCCTTACTACCACTGCAGAGGGACCCCCGCACCAGCCCCCGCACCTACCCAGCCTGCCCCCACACTAACCCAGCCTGCCCCCACACTAACCCAACCTGCCCCCACACTAACCCAGCCTGCCCCCACACTAACCCAGCCTGCCCCCACACAAACCATGCCTGCCACCACACTAACCCAGCCTGCCCCCACACTAACCCAGCCTGCCCCCACACAAACCATGCCTGCCACCACACTAACCCAACCTGCCCCCACACTAACCCAGCCTGCCCCCACACAAACCGTGCCTGCCCCCACACTAACCCAACCTGCCCCCACACTAACCCAGCCTGCCCCCACACTAACCCAGCCTGCCCCCACACAAACCATGCCTGCCCCCACACTAACCCAGCCTGCCCCCACACAAACCGTGCCTGCCCCCACACTAACCCAACCTGCCCCCACACTAACCCAGGCTGTCCCAACACAAACCATGCCTGCCACCACACTAACCCAGCCTGCCCCCACACTAACCCAACCTGCCCCCACACTAACCCAGCCTGTCCCAACACAAACCATGCCTGCCATCACACTAACCCAGCCTGCCCCCACACAAACCGTGCCTGCCCCCACACTAACCCAGCCTGCCCCCACACTAACCCAGCCTGCCCCCACACTAACCCAACCTGCCCCCACACTAACCCAACCTGCCCCCACACTAACCCAGCCTGTCCCAACACAAACCATGCCTGCCACCACACTAACCCAGCCTGTCCCAACACAATCCCAGCCTTCATCCACACAAACCATGCCTTCATCCACAGAAACCATGCCTTCATCCACACAAACCATGCCTGCCCCCACAAACCCAGCCTGCCCCCACACAAACCATGCCTGCCACCACACTAACCCAGCCTGCCCCCACACTAACCCAACCTGCCCCCACTCTAACCCAGCCTGTCCCAACACAAACCCAGCCTTCATCCACACAAACCATGCCTTCATCCACAGAAACCATGCCTTCATCCACACAAACCATGCCTTCCCCCACAAACCCAGCCTGCCCCCACACAAACTGTGCCTGCCCCCATACTAACCCAACCTGCCCCCACACTAACCCAGGCTGTCCCAACACAAACCATGCCTGCCACCACACTAACCCAGCCTGCCCCCACACTAACCCAACCTGCCCCCACACTAACCCAGCCTGTCCAAACACCAACCATGCCTGCCATCACACTAACCCAGCCTGCCCCCACACAAACCGTGCCTGCCCCCACACTAACCCAGCCTGCCCCCACACTAACCCAACTTGCCCCCACACTAACCCAACCTGCCCCCACACTAACCCAGCCTGTCCCAACACAAACCATGCCTGCCACCACACTAACCCAGCCTGTCCCAACACAATCCCAGCCTTCATCCACACAAACCATGCCTTCATCCACAGAAACCATGCCTGCCCCCACAAACCCAGCCTGTCCCAACACAAACCATGCCAGCCACCACACAAACCCAGCCTGTCCCAACACAATCCCAGCCTTCATCCACAGAAACTATGCCTGCCACCACACAAACCCAGCATCCCCCCACACAAACCCAGCCTGTCCCAACAGCAATCCAGCCTGCCCCAACAGAAACCATGCCTCCCCACACACAAACCCAGCCTGCCCCAACAGAATCCGTGCCTCCCCCCACACAAACCCAGCCTGCCCCAACAGAAACCATGCCTCTCCCCTTACAAAACCCGCCTCCTCCAGTTTAAAACTTGCCTCTCCTTGCACAAGCCCCGCCTCTCCTTGCACAAGCCCCGCCTCCCCACAGACCAGCCCAGACTGCTCTAACAGAAACCCTGCCTCCCCTTGCACAAGCCCCACCTCTCTCTGTACAAACTCTGCCTCTTACTGCACAAGCCCTGCCTCCCCCCAGCCCAGCCCAGCACTGGCCCGTCCAGGAGGCCCGGAGAACGGACTCCGTGTGAGAGACGGGCGGGTGATGGGGTCGGTCCGTGGCCGCGGCTTTTCGCATTTTCTTGCCTTAAGAGGTGAACGCATTCCAGGGCTGGCCGCCTTCCCCCGCGCCGGTGGGTGAAGAGCCTGCAGCGCTCGGACCTCGCCTCCGGGGGGCGCCTCCCCTTCCCAAGTGCCTTCGCTGCGTCACTGTGGAGCCGGGAAACGGCACTGCCTAGAAGAGCTCGCGAGCCCTGTGCTTTCAACGAGTATCACATGGGTCCAGGCGTACCTTTCATTTCTCAAATGGTCTATATTTTAACTTGTGGGTGGACGTGTGAAGCTGGGGACTACAGCTGTTGTGTGCGATTCTCAGTGTTTCTTAGCGAGTGTTATGGGTGTGTCGCATTGATTCTGATAAAGGATGATGCGCTGTGGCCAAAGTTCCTTATCCTCTCGACACTGCCCCTGCGTTCACCTGTGAGACTCCAGTGGGAGTGCTTACCGTCCGCGTGGCCAATACCTTTAACCTGCCTGGAATCTGAGGCATTTTATGGTACAGGGAGTGTTGTGAGGTTTAAATTCCAAAGGTGACCAATTTATTATTGGGTAACTCTTTTGTTTATTGTTTGTCTTTTTTGTTTCGTTTTTTAGATTTTGGGCAGATTTAAAAATCGCCCTCCCGTGTGGTTTTATGTGGTACATATGATATGGCTTCAGGAGATCACCTTGTAAAAGTTCATCAGTTTATTTGTGAAAACTGATGGCTGGCTTTCAGTGCTAATAGTGTTTAAACGGACATATCTACTGTGCTTTGAGGCAAGTACATACAGAATCATGAAGCGTCAGATCTTTGCCTCCGTCGGTAAATAGTAGGTTAAAATTATTTTTAAAGGGATTTACAACATTTAAAAAGTATATAATGATCATCGTAGCCATGAGCTGTGCTTGTAGCAGACGGATAACCTCACTGTGAAATATATGTGCAGGGGTATTCTGCTTTAATAAGAGTATGGAAACACAAGAGTACATGCCGATTCATATGTTTGCTTGATTCTGCCCCCATAAAACTCCTGTCTGATGAGATTAAAGCATTTTGCCAAACTTGTATTATCACTTGGCTGCTTTTGTCCTTTCCAACATTTTTTCCTCAAATCTGTATATTAATTGCCTTGTTTTATGTCAAAACTGTAATGTACAGTATCTCTGGGGCCAGGGTGTGCAATGTGTGTGTCTCATTCCCAGTCTACAGGTCACCGTGAAGATGAAGGTGTAAATGTATTGTGTTATTTTTCACACCCAGAATTCCCACTGCCATCCAGAAGGGTAATACTTGAACATGATACTTCAGGAAGAATTTTTGTCCTTTTTGGTGTCTGCTATGAGTAGCAGTTTTCCACAAAATGATTTTATTCCATGAAATACAAAGAAAAAACAGGCATTAACTATTTCAATTTTTGGATTTGATTTTCAAATGCTATTAGAATGTGTCAGATGTTTTTAGTGGTGTTAAGTTATATATTTTTTTCTTCCATATTGGCTTGTAGTTTTGTAAATTTTTTATGCTCCCCAAAACATTACATGCAAACTGCTGAGATCCAAATAAATGAGCATACTGTTTATTTAATTCAATGTGTTTTCAAACGTCTTCCAATTATAATTTGGGGAATGGGGAGGGGGTATTTGTTGTGCTTGTAAAATTGTACCGCCATTAAGGCACAATTTGCGTTTTTGGAATCGGAAGAAAACCACCGCACATGGGACAGGCTATTAGGCCCGAGACGATAAACAGCCCTGTGAATGCCACAGTACAACGTGTTCAGCCTCACACTGTGAATTCCAGGCATTTACCCACCCACGGTAATGCAGTGTGTCTGCTTGAAACCACTGAAGAAGAAAGGATGCCTTCCTTAGAGATCGTGGGTGTGATCAGTGTGACGATTCCACTGGTGTCTTTGAGGATGAAAAATAAAATGTTGAGAAGCAGTTTTACAGGGGAGCTAAAGTAAGCTGGATGAATTTTTGGCTTGCACTTGAGAAATGAGAAGACAAACATCAAAACTATAGGCATCATTCCACAAATTACCACAAATTTCTGCAGGATCTTTGCATGAGGCGCAGCAAGATCAGTAGAGGTAATGAAAAGGACAGTTCCTTTTCCCCTCTCATCGAACATATTCTGAAGGCAGAAACCACAGAGAAGGCAGTTGAAGTTCTGCAGGAAGCCTATGCGTGTTTTGGGGCGATGCCCTCTTTGCTCAGCAACTTGGTTGACTGCATTACACAGAAGACATTTTTGAAAAAGCTGAACACTGGGCAGAGATTGCAGAACAAAAAAAACCAAACAATTCCTTTTTCTTAGACACAAAAGGCCAGGTGTACAAGAGATGGTTCAATGCGAAATGCAAAGTTTTTTAAGGCAAGATTACAGCTGAAGGCACTGTGGGTGCAATTACAACAGCACTAAAAGGAATGCAGTGCTTCAGAGCGTGCCAGACAGCAGCCAGCACAGATCAAGAAAATATGATCACAGGCTACTTTGCAGAAGTTGACCTTGCATGTGATATTTTGAAGCTAATTTTGAGTGTGTTTCGCAATAGAAAGGAAGAGTGTATGCAGTACCTGCTCTCAGAACACATTCCAGAAGCTGTGAAACATCCCTGGATAAATTTTCACAGCCAACTGAAAAGCATTCAGAAATACATGTGGGAAGCCCTTGAACTGATATCTGAAGAGCATATTTCCAGACTGCCACCACTTCAGGCCATGAACCACTCAGCACTGAAATTAAGATAAACAATCCAGTAAAGTGGCTAGCGAAAAAATCATCCTGGTATGGTGAACATTTTGGAGAGGTACCATTGCCTAAATTTAACCAAGGTCTGTTGATGCGCATGAACATTTGCAGCCTTGGTGATGGTAACATGACTGCCGTCTTTTCACTTTTGTCTGAAAAGAAATGTGCACAGTTAGAAGAGATCATTGCTGCTTATCCTGGCAATAAGCATAACATCTGCTGAAATGTGTTCAAGGTTGCAAAAAAGATGGAAATATCTACATTGAGGGTGCTGAAAAGAAGCCATTCACGATACTTGCTTTGAATTCAGATTCAATCCCTTATGAGAATGAGGATGTTGAGTTCTACCTGGGTTTTACTTTCCAAGGGCCAGTTGCTCATGGCATTACAATCAGCAGGAGTAGCAAGGCAAGGTCCACTGGTAATCAAACCTTCTCCTGAAGATATACCATCCTGCAGGTTTGCATTTCAACCATAATTTGACCTGCATGGCAGCTCAACAAAATCTCTAGCTGTTGAATGAGGTGTGCTTTGCTAAGGTTAGTGTAAAAAGGTACAGGATGGCAGATCTCCAGGAACAGGGTTGGTTACCATTTCTTTATTCAATCGAACACCTACAGCCTGCCTGCACAAGAGGTATACTCACTGCTCACCTGCATTTTTAAGGGAGCAAGGGAAATGTGTGTTTTGTTAATTATTTTTGAATTCTTGCACTTGGTCACAAATGTTACATCGTAGTGCTTTTAATTTCCAAGAGTTACTTGATTTTGTAATCTGTTAACGTTGAGGTAGCAGCACAATGATTTTACTATAGCCTTACTTGTTAACATTTAACTAGAATGCATAAATTAACCCTCCTATTATGTCTGGGGTCAATTTGGGGTCAATTTCCAGTGTACAAACTTTGCTATTAGAAGTGCCGATTTTAACAATATTGCTTTGTGTGCTAATGAAGCCATTTTGGACAGTGGCCATGTTTTACCAGAGTTATGCATAGTTTTGTTTGTTTATGGAGCTTTTGAATTGGTTGCTGATAACTAGGTTTATTATCATGAATAAACATCAAAAATGCCCTTTTTAACATGCACAAATAAGGTGAGAATCGTCTGATGAAACAGATCCAGTAAAAACACAACAATAGCTATTCTTCTATTTAACTTTCGTATTTATTTGCAAAGAAATGACAGAAAGTGAGAAAGCTTACCGGCTTTCTGATTTGAATCAGACATAGAAAGACTCTTATACACACTTTTACAGAAGGGGGGGCTTTACCAAAACAAAAGACATGAAGCTGGCCACAAACATTTATCAGTATTTTGTCTTCTGAATACCCCTTGTTGACCTTGCTGTAAGACCGGAATGTGCTAGCTGAGAAGCAGAGACATTAAGGTGAAAGGCTGTCTGTCTGCTGGAGAGAGACGAAGAAAAACTCATAGTAAGCACTTAATTCAGAAAGTGGTCTAATAGTAATAAGTGTTATCACTAAAAGGTTATTTGTAATCATGTGATTGTCTTTATGTTAACACACATTGTCAATTAAGAATCAATTAAGAAAATTACCCTTACAAATGCAAGGAGTGGCAGAGGTGGTGTTCCACCAAGGAGTGGCAGAGGAGGAAATTCTTCTAAAATTATATCAACACGAGTCCCTTGAAGGTAACATGTAAAATGTGTGCTGTTATCGGTTAACGAAAATCTATTAAATGTGTTCTGTACAAACCTTGGGTTATTATTCACGGTTGCATGTCTACTATGTTTTTTCCTATTTCAGCAGTGACAGTGACACACACACACAGATACTGTCCTGATGACAAATCTCAAGCTGAATTGCTTTATTTTTTCTATCCATCAGCTTATTTACCGAAAATGTATTGCTATGTTTGATTTGTAGAGAGAGGGCCTTGCTCAAGAGCCCAACGGCCCAACAGCTTGTATTGTGGCTACACCGGGATTCGAACCACCGACCCCGCATGTCCAAGTCGTTTACCTTAACCACTATGCCACAGGCCGCCCGATATAATCTATCCACTATGATAACTCAGTTTGCATTGCATTGGACTCTTACCCTTGCCATATGCAAAATTTATTCGGTGAGATGCACTTTACAATTTATTCTTAGCACACCACTTAGGTTTTTGTTTACACTGTCAATAAATAAAGGGGACGGTCATGCCAGGACTGCAGGTATATGTTAATACAAAATGTTCTAGCCAACGGCCCAATTCCTCGCTTTACATTTAAATCATTGCTTTCTACATCTCTACATAATGAATATAAATCAACTCAACTGATCAATAGGTACAGCAGGCAGCATACATTTTCAATTTTGAGTAGCGTTTACGCATGCACTGCATATTAGTATTGTAGTAGTATGATTAAAATCTGGCATTGTCACTCAGTGCACTGGTCAGCTTCCTGGCTTCCTCTGGTACTGTGGCAATATGTGGCTGTAAAGTAATTTAACCCCAGGAACATACACCATTAGCCCCCATCGTCTCCGCACCCATACGGGCAGGAGCCTGTGGGGGAAGACTCAGGCATCCGTTTTCTTGAGAAGCTACCCCCCTCTCTTGTCTCATTTTCTAATCAGGCCTCCAGCTGTAAAACCCGTTACGACAGGGGGCAACATCCTTTACAGCGCGTGAAGGCTTCAGGAAGCATGGCCTGTTGGGCCCAGACTATTCTCTTCGACCCCCCTTCCTTACTCCCTCCCTCTCACATCTCCCTCATTCCTCAGTTTCCCTGAAAGTACGCATAAAGCATCGGATGTTTCATGACAAAGTCAGTTTAAATAATATTCATGTTTAGTATTATTCTGATTGTTTCAGTGCGACTGGTGCAATGGTTTCATTTCTGCAACAGCAAACCTTGGACATCATAACCAACCAGGAACCAAGGAAAAACTGTGTGGAGCTCTGCCCCAGTGAAAGCCATGTGCCTCAACCCCCCTGATCAGATCTTGTTTCCTGGGGAGGCCTGGCTCCAAATTCCAAATGGTTATAAAACGCCAGATGGTTCATTGGTTCATTGTGGAGCCATTTTTAGAGTCAACACCAAAGGCCTGGATTTTGGATTTAAGGACAGTAAACCAACCAATCTGGGAGGATGCAATCAGACTCCCGTTGCGCACCATGCACGTAATTTCTAGGTACAGGGTGTCTGTAGCCAGACTCCCGTATGTAGCTTTTATTACCAGGTATGACTTTTAAGACTCTGTAAGTTTCCTTTGTCATGATTTTATGCATATTTTGATTTGGAACTAGAGTGTAATTATGTATGTAACCTGCCTGGTAAAATAAATTGTTAAAACTTGATCTGTTTGGTTTTCCTTACTGACACTCAATGTTACACAGGGAATGCTTGGTTACCCCCTCGAACTGGTCTAGGGAGGATGAATATTTACGCTTAATGTATCACGGGGTATAGCACCCGTAGACCTACCATGGTAAATCCCTCACCTCCGCGTGGTAGTTCATTCATGTCGAGCACAGCCGTAGCTATGTTGGTCTGCTTGGGTCCCTAGACTGTAATCAGATATACCCAAGAGTAGCTATTCCTGCGACCTCTAATAACTGCAGATATCTAGTCAGTTCGTGAGACGTGCACATTACGCGCGATGTGACATGCGGTAGTTCCAGCAGAGGACTGTTCAGATGAGTAAATCTCAGTACAGGATTCCTATAGCGATCAAGTCAAAATTATAAATAAGACATCCACCAAAGGTGGACAACTAATCTAAATTATTATTCAAATGCAGTCAGATAAACGAAGGTGAATGTATTGGCCCTATTGTGGAGATTCTTGGTCAGCCGGACCAGTAAAGAGAGGAAGGCAGAGTGGTACTACTGTCTTTGTATCGTGGTTTTGTTACGGCAGGGAGGACAGAGAAACCAGAAGCAGACACAGGAATGTGGAAAATGGCAAGTTTACTCACAGGTGATGAGGCAGACAGAGCGTAGTCACAAAACAGGCCAAGGTCAAAATCCAGGGGGTCAGTCCAAAAAGGCAGAGGTACAAATATCCAAAAAGCAAAGAAGAGTCCAGGGAAGCAGGCAGGGGTCGGAAACAAGGAAACAAGGAAACAAGGAAACAAGGAAACAAGGAAACAAGGAAACAAGGAAACAAGGAAACAAGGAAACAAGGAAACAAGGAAACAAGAACTGGGGAAGGAATACAGGGCTCAGGACTCAAAACAGGACAAGATGAACTAGCAGCGTGCAACTGAAAAGGACAGGTATAAATACACAGGGGAATGAGACAAAACTAGGCGGGGCATGGGAGTGAGGGCGGTCTAACAAATAAACATCAGGTGAGACACATGAAAGGGTAATAGGACATTAACGAGGGGGAAACGAAAACGTGGACTGGATTCACAAAGACACACATGTAATACAAACGGCTCCGGACTAGGGAGTAGACAATTTGCAGAGAATCAGGAGATGCAGAGATACAGAGAGACAGGTGCGAATACTTCGCTGAAACTAAGCAAGTAATCAGTGATAGAATAGGGAGGCGGAGTTACAGAACAGAATTGAAACTGGAGATGCATTAGTAAGTTAGTTAAGTGATTTAAATTACAAATACCCAAAACTAGTGAATGTTAGTTTGTTAGTTTGACAAACATATTAGTGTGTTAGTATAATTAGTACTGTACAAATTCTATGTTAGTTGGGATTAGTATATTAGTGCTATGTACAAACATGAAATGGAGAGAAAGCAGGAAGTAAGGAATGCAAGATTGGAAGGAAGGTTGAACCCCGGAACTACCGTAAACACCCGAATAGAGGGGCACGCAGACAAGGGAGTGACTGGGCTAGTAAACATTCAGACTCAGACATCACAGGGGAAGACGAGTGCAAAGACTAATGACTATAAACAGAACAACAGACATGAATATGAAAAATAATAAATAACAAGAATAACAATGATAAACTAACAGAGGACAGAACACAGGAACATAACAGGTTTATTTATTGGCTGATCTAGACTCTCCGCATAGGAGCCACTCATTTTTAACCCTATCAATATTCTTTCAGCAACACCAGAAGGACGAGCACGCTGATACCTTCAGCCCTCGCTAAATTCCGTTGTTGGGTTAGCGTGGGGTTTTACAGTATTCAGCGTGTGTGTGTGCGTGTTCAAAATACATTAGCACATGACATTTCATCAAAACATATTTATTAAATCAGGCTGAAAATGAAGTAAAACAAGAATAGAGGGTTAGAGTGGACCCATCTGTCCTTAAATTCTGCAGTTCTGTACAGGTCCTTTGTCCTGGGAGGAGGAACTAATTGAGAGTGAGTGCACAAACCAACAGTATGTGTAAAGCTGTAGTCCTCAAAGGTTTGCACAGAAAGTCATAAAATGAAGCCAGATTTCCTTGGAATGATGATTTCTCCTTAACACTCCTCACACACTGCTCCGGTCATTGATAGCCATTTGTTTAAATTGATTGTCGATTAGCGTTCCTTTCATTTTTGCTTTCTTTTCCTCCAGTTCGGCCAGCTCTTGCAGTCTCTTCTTGCTCATGCCCTTCCTTTCAAGCTGCTTCTCAATTACTTTCGCATTCTGGCCATATGAGTCAGCAACTTCTCTCGCCTCAATCTCCTCCTCTTCCTCATCAATGGTGGAAACGGTGACAGAACTGAACTTTCCCACGTCTTTGGTTCTCTTTGTCATCATCACCCTGACTTTTTTGGGAGCCTCTTGCTTTTGGCTGTACACACTGGTATTCCCAAATCCCTGGCCAAACTGTACCACAGCACCATCCACAATGAACGTAACGGGGGTGTTTTTCAACTGATGCTGGTAGAAAAGAAGTAGACCACACTTTCAACATTTCTTTCGAAACTGTCTCTCAATTCCATCTGGTCTTTTGAGGTAAACATATATACCATAACCACTACGCTACCGGCCGGATTTAGATTTGTATGTATATTTGTTTGCATGTATATAGACTGGTATTACACTAGACATTTTATTTATTTTATTTTAATTTATTTATATATTTTATTTACTGTTTCTCGCACAGTGAATCGAACAGCACATTGGATCTCTGTGTATGTGACAAATAAACAACCTTGAACATTCTATCTATCTTTGCCTAAAGAATAATTTTGCTTGAATCCCACCTCCAAATCCACACTAAAGAAAACACAACCTACCGCAGCTCCGTGACTTTAGGGCGTATCTCTCAGGAAATCAAAACTTATAGAGTAATAAAGCTATTCAGCTTGACTTTTTGCTGCGACCAATATGAAGACAGCAATTTAACTTGCATGCACATCTGCCTAAATGTAAACAGGTCGGGACTTCTCACGGTAAAAAGACGTTTTATGACATCGTGTCATGTACCAGTCATATACCATAACCACTACGCTACCGGCCGGATTTAGATTTGTATGTATATTTGATTGCATGTATATAGACTGGTATTGCACTAGACATTTTATTTGTTTTATTTTATTTTTTATTTTTTTTATTTACTGTTTCTCGCACAGTGAATCGAACAGCATATTGGATCTCTGTGTATGTGACAAATAAACAACCTACCGCAGCTCCGTGACTTTAGGGCGTATCTCTCAGGAAATCGAAACTTATGGAGTATATATAAATACGTAACTCTGCAAGCCTCTTGTTTGTCCTGGTGAATTCGATTTTCACTGAACATGGTTACTTCTGTTCATAGGTTAATAACATCAGCTAAATCCTGCTACTCATGGCGCGTAAACTCGCCTATACCATATCCAAATAGCGTAAGAAAAATCAACATATAGGCTACTCCAGACCGACGCTTTCCACCACAAGGTGAGTAAAATCTCAGTTTAGGTGGTTCTGGCATAGGCAATATGCGTATATCCTACAATTATGCTGTGATTTCTTCCCTTTTTCCCTTTTAAATATTTTAAAGTATTTTATTCCACCCATCGGAAGCTGTTATTGCAATTTTATGCGAAATTACAATTAGCGTGCACTTTAGAAATCAGAGTCGTGTACAGCTTTATTTCTTGATTTCTGAAGGCGTGTGCTGCTCCTCGTGACCTTGCTGGTATGAGTTAACCTGCAACATGCTACAGCCTTCATGAGATTTGAAACCAAACAGAGAGAGATAGTTGAACATAAGGTGGAACTATACTAGAAAAGGAAATACCTGGTTGTGGATTCAAAATTTCATTTCATTGTCATACAAAATACAGATAACATAAAATAAAATAAAAATGGTTTGATGGATGGTGAATAAATAAATAAAAATAACATTAATTATTCATTATTATTATTATTCAAAATGAATGAAATATTCATTTTCTAGACTAGTGATGCAGTAATCTTTGGTCTCACCCAATAGACCTAAACAGTTGTGTCTTCTCATTCATTCCTTCATGAGAATTTCATGTCTGTTCAGAAGATGAGAGAAGATGAAACCATTCAAGAGTAATTCATCAAGGGTGATATTTCAGAGCATCCACCCTTGATATATACTACCCCTCAATAGTACTCTATGCAACCACTGTCCATTTTCACACTATACCAGAGTTCCATTTGAAGTGAAGCTACAGTGCAGCGTGTAAGTATTTGGACAGTGGTACAATTTCTGTCATTTTGGCTGTGTATCCCAGCACATTGGATTTGAACTGAAACCAGGCCATTTCAAAATCTGTGTTTTACACTATTTCACTATTTCACTGATACAAATAGCCTAAATATTTGTGTCATAATAAGCACGCAATAATAACTGAATAATTGCAATATATAATTTTTTTTTTTTTTAACTGCTCAAGAAAAGTTTTGAAACAGCTGCTAGCTGGTTGACCAGTTCAGACCAGGGGCCTATATCACTAAGCAGTCTAAGTAGGTTAGCCGGCTAACTTTGCTTAGACTGGAGTTTCTGGGTCTACAAAAGTCTCTCTCTTTTGATCAGTGTAAGTCAACGTGGTGACTTATGCTGCAGAGCTAAACTGCTCCCTAGCAGTTTTTTGTTTGGGCTATATTCCACCCCATATAAAGAAACCCCCCCTGACCAATCAGCTCACTGGATAAAAGGCACATGTTGTGTTACCGGAGGTTCCCTTTTATGGAAGCATGAATATATAATAATATTTTAATAACTGACTTGGATTAAAGGTGAACATGCTGACCCCCCCCCACACACACACACACTCACACCATTGGCCGTGGCAATTAGCAATTAGAACCAATTTTCAACCAATGAGCTTGAATTATTGTACAGCTATACAGCGTGTTGGCCAACTGTATATTTTGAAACCCGAATTTAAGGACTATAAACACAGACAGAGGGTGAGGCAACATATCAGTAAGCCTTTTTCAATGATAGGAAGGGATTTACAATGGTCTTGTAACAATGTTTTAACACAATCTTACATATTGTAACTTTAAAATCAAGGTTCAGAACGCAGTGATGCCTAGCCAAATTTTGAGGTAGCTCCACTAATAAAATGTCCCTTCATTCCACTGCGTTATGTGGTGAAGAAACAAACAGTGTTCATTCCGTGAAGCAGATGGTATTGGCGGCTTCTTTGTTTCTACAGTATTCCAGTATACCTAATAGAATCAATACATTCAAAACTATATGTTGCCATGGCAATCTCAAAGCTACTACCATATCACAACCAAGACCACAATGCAATGCTCTTAAAGCCACTAAACAAATTTTTCAACATTCTGAGATGGAAACATTCTGAGATATATCTATCTATATATATATATATATATATATATATATATATATATATGGAACATTCTGAGATATATATATATATTTGTAAGTGGGAGCAATAATTATTTGATCCCTTGCTGATTTTGTAGGTTTGCCCACTTACAAAGAATGGAACTGTGTAGAATCATACGTACATTTTAACATTGAGAGATCCCCTATCAATCAGCACTAATTCTGGCTCCCACAGACCAGTTATTTTTCCATTAAGAAGCACTCCTAATCTCAACTCATTACCCAAAACACCTGTGTCAACTCGTTACATCGTTATGTAGCTGTATAAAAGACACCTGTCCACACAATCAATCAGATTCCAACATTTCCACCATGGCCAAGACAAAGGAGCTGTCTAAGGACATCAGGGACAAAATTTTAGACCTGCACAAGGCTGGGATGGGCTACAAGAAAATAAGCAAGCAGCTTGGTGAGATGTTAACAACTGGGATATCATTGATCATGAGAAAGGTCAGGGATCAGCCCAGTACTACACAGGAGGAGCTTGTTAATGACCTGAAGGCAGTTGGGACCACAGTCACGAAGAGAACCATCAGTAACACACTACACCGTGAAGGATTAAAATCCTGCTGCGCGTGCAAGGTTCCTCTGCTGAAGAAGACACATGTACAGGCCCGTCTGAAGTTTGCCAAAGAACTCCTGTGTGGTGGGAATTTTAAATTATTCCTGTAAGAAAACACTCAGAGACAGAGACGGTAAATAAAATCCAATCTTTACTATGCATAGGGTCCAAGTTGTTTTCCATAGGGTTTTTCTCCTTTGTCCGGATATGTATGCGCGGAGCGCAACAAATGTACGCCCCCTTTGATTAACATTCCCAATGATCAATATTCAAAGACAATCCCCCACTCTTCCCCTTACTAGAGATTGTTTATTCATATCTCCCCCCTTCAAGGTACGGTTTATGCAGATATATGTTCTCGGAACATTCCAGCACGATGTATACGCAGGGGCCTGCGCATTCCCTGCGCGTCTGAGCAGTTTTATCTTATCTTGTTTTAACTCCCTGATAATGGTAACCTCCATCCTGAGGTCTTATGTTTTTGGTTCTGAAGGCTCACAGGCTCTCAAGACAAGATAATATAGAACACACAGTTTATGGCCGTAGCCTTGGAGGTCCACAGGGTACAGAAAGGGAGAGACATCTCAACTCACACAGTTACAGAAAATAATATTCATTAGCACAAAGCAAGTTATGATACTTTAATAATTATGTATGATCTGGATCACTCCAGGATAAGCAATTAATAATAAAATAATCACATAAATGTATAATGTCAACAACACCTGGATGATCCAGAGGAGGCTTGGGAGAAGGTGATGTGGTCAGATGAGACCAAAATAGAGCTATTTGGCATCAACTCGACTCGCCGTGTTTGGAGGAAGAGAAATGCTGAGTACAACCCCAACAACACCATCCCCACTGTGACGCATGGAGGTGGAAACCTTATGCTTTGGGGGTGTTTCTCAGCTAAGGGGACAGGACGACTTCACCGTTTCGAGGGAAGGATGAATGGGGCCATGTACCAGGAAATTTTTGGCAACAACCTCCTTCCCTCAGTGAGAGCACTGAAAATGGGTCGTGGATGGGTCTTCCAACATGACAATGACCCAAAACATACGGCCAAGGCAACAAAGGAGTGGCTCAAAAAGAAGCATATTAAGGTCCTGGAATGGCCTAGCCAGTCTCCAGACCTTAATCCCATCGAAAATCTGTGGAGGGAGCTGAAGCTTCGAGTTGCCAAGCGACAGCCTCAGAACCTTCAGGATTTGGAGAGGATCTGCAAAGAGGAGTGGACCAAAATCCCTACCAAGATCTGTGCAAACCTGGTGAAAAACTACAACAATCTGACCTCTGTGCTTGCCAACAAAGGTTTCTCCACCAAGTCCTATTGTTCTATGGATCAAATACTTATTTAATGTGAAAATATTATATAAAATTTATAAAATTTATATGATGTTATTGTGGATTATTTTGTGATATTCTGTCTCTCAATGTTAAAATGTACCTATGATTAAAATTCTACACAGTTCCATTCTTTGTAAGTGGGCAAACCTACAAAATCAGCAAGGGATGAAATAATTATTGCTCCCACTGTATACATACATATATATATATAAAGTAATATATGACTGATATAATGTTATAAATGTATATTATTAATAAAAAAGTGGAGGGTCCAGTTCCACTTTTGCGCTGACAGGCATGGGTCAACCCATATAGTTTCTGCCACACATACTCCCGTTTGCTACATCTTGCCTGGTTCTGTTTTCTCTACAGATTGATGGAACTGAGTAAGTGAAACTATTCTGTCTGCCTACAAATGAAAACAGCAACACTCTCCTCACAATGAGTAAGTGTGAAAAATCTTTTTCTGTAGTTCTTTTGGACTTTAATTCAATTTCAGAAATAATAAATGCTTTACAAACAAGCTACTTGTTACAATGTTGAAAAAATACTTTTTGTGTTTTTATTTAGTGGAAGAACCAATTGTAAATTGGGAGGAATGTGATGTCAGCTCTTGGTTGAAGTCCATAGGAGTGAAAGAGAACTACATTAAGAAAATGAATGAGGAGGAAGTTAGTGGGCACGTTCTCCTGGTACTAACAGAAGACTATTTGAAAGAAGAAATTGGAATAAAATCGGGGGAGGCTCAAATGATAATCCAAAAAAGGAATGAGCTGATCGAGTCTTCACGAGTGCAAGAACCTCAAAAAGCCTTGAAAAAGAGAAAAGGTGGAGATGAGAAGGAGCAGCAATTCATAGGCAGTCATGACACAGATGCTGGACCAACACAAGTCCCTCCAGATCCAGAGAATAAGTCACACCAGGAACAGTCAGTGAGTGTGTTATCTACAAAGAGGGACTGTAAACCACGGCCTGTAGCCAAAAAGGGTTCTGAATATACGTACCACAGCACAGTGTACTTCTGCCTGAATCTGGTGTTTCTGACCTTACCACACCATGTCCCTTGAAGGTAACATGTAAAATGTGTGCTGTTATCTGTTAACAAAAATCAGTTAAATGTGTTCTGTACAAACCTTGGGTTATTATTCATGGTTGCATGTCTACTATGTTTTAGCCTATTTCAGCAGTGACAGTTAAGCCTCCATGACCAAATCAGATTATACTGGTTCAGCTGGTTTAGTGGTGGTGTCATGGTCATCTTGTTGTATCTCACATTTTCTCAGACTTTTCGGCACACACACACACACACACACACACACATACACACACACACACGCACGCACAGATACTGTCCTGATGACAAATCTCAAGCTTAATTTCTTTCTCTTTTCTATCCACCAGCTTATTTACCTAAAATGTATTGCTGTGTTTGATTTGTAGAGAGTATTGTTAATTGTTTAGTTAATTATCCGGGAGATAAGTAAATTATCGAGGGGCGGCCCTTAGCGTAGTGGTTAAGGTAAATGACTGGGACACGTAAGGTCGGTGGTTCTTATCCCGGTGTAGCCGCAGTAAGATCCGCACAGCCATTGGGCCCTTGAGCAAGGCCCTTAACCCTGCATTGCTCCAGGGGAGGATTGTCTCCAGCTTAGTCTAATCAACTGTATGTCGCTCTGGATAAAAGCGTCTGCCAAATGGCAATAATGTAATGTAATGTACTACTGTGGTTCACGCCAAGCAAAATATCAGGCTTGCTATTGCAGTGCGAAGCGCATCCACCAGGTGGCCTAATTGTACACGGCCCGGTTCAGAAAGAGCTCTATAGCAGCCCTTTACCTGGGAGTCGGGTGTGAAGACAGTCTGGTCAATCAGCAGTGCTAATTGTTTAGTTAATTATCCGGGATAAAAGAAAACCAGGGCTGGATTTGGATGATCCCTGCCCTATACTTCTCTGAGCCTTGTCCACCATGTTGGGATGGAATAACTAAACCCTCCATTTGAATGACTGTGTGTGGTCGTGTAAAATGACTGTGTGTGGTTGTGTAAAATGGCTGTGTGTGGTTGTGTAAAATGGCTGTGTGTGGTTGTGTAAAATGGCTGTGTGTGCTTGTGTAAAATGGCTGTGTGTGGTTGTGTAAAATGGCTGTGTGTGGTTGTGTAAAATGGCTGTGTTGTGGTTGTGTAAAATGGCTGTGTGTGGTTGTGTAAAATGGCTGTGTGTGGTTGTGTAAAATGGCTGTGTGTGGTTGTGTAAAATGGCTGTGTTGTGGTTGTGTAAAATGGCTGTGTGTGCTTGTGTAAAATGGCTGTGTGTGCTTGTGTAAAATGGCTGTGTGTGGTTGTGTAAAATGGCTGTGTTGTGGTTGTGTAAAATGGCTGTGTGTGCTTGTGTAAAATGGCTGTGTGTGCTTGTGTAAAATGGCTGTGTGCTTGTGTAAAATGGCTGTGTGTGGTTGTGTTAAATGGCTGTGTGTGGTTGTGTAAAATGGCTGTGTGTGGTTGTGTAAAATGGCTGTGTGTGGTTGTGTAAAATGGCTGTGTGTGCTTGTGTAAAATGGCTGTGTGTGCTGGTGTAAAATGGCTGTGTGTGCTTGTGTAAAATGGCTGTGTGTGCTTGTGTAAAATGGCTGTGTGTGGTTGTGTAAAATGGCTGTGTGTGCTTGTGTAAAATGGCTGTGTGTGGTGTGTGGTGCGCCCCCTGCAGAGCGTGCACAAGCAGCAGCAGCTCCAGCACCAGCAGTTCCAGAGGCAGATGGAGGAAAAGCTGGACCTGCTCCAGAGGCAGCAGCTGGTGTTCCAGCCTCCCTCCGACCTCCTGCTGGACCCGGCGGACTTCCTGGACGTGGTGCGGGCGCGAGCCGAGAGCTCCAACAACAGCAGCCCCAGCCTCACCCCCCGGGCCTCCAACCACTCCGACCTGTCCGTGCACGAGCTGGGGCCCTCCGCCCCCGAGCAGGACGACGCAGGTAGCCTGCTCTGAATACCCTTTTCATTATTACTTCACTGACATGGTGCAATGTTTCAAGCACCTTAGCCACTAGGCTACTGGCTGCATCTTTTGCATGGGCGAGAGAGATTCCTCCTTTTTTTTTTACCCGCCCTCCTTGTTTATTTCTGTGAGTGTTCTGGCTCAAAATGGCTGCCATGCTTCACCTAGGTGGGTGCTAGACATTGGTTGGGGTTTAAGGCAAGTTCCCCCTCATCACTGTAAAGTGCTTTTGAGTATGAAAAGAGAGCTATATAGAAGCGTCTCTGTCAGTTGGTCTGGTGACATGGGGGATTGATATAAGAGTTGAGAGAGTCAGCCACACTATGGCATGCACCACTCTATCTCTCCACTAGATGGACTTTTGTTCCAGAGTTTGTGATTTTTGTTACTGTTATTTGTTCAGATTTTTATAAAACCTCTTAAGACGTAGCATTTACAAATATTCTCTGCCAGCCACATTCGCAGTGAAAACTATATCAGAAATGACCGTTCTGCTGCAAGCACAGGGCGTTTCTTAGCGAATTCATTTGAAAGCAGGTAATTTGTTGTGAATCAATGCGTCACTCGTGTCTGATCCCACTTTCTCTGTGTTCAGGAGATGAGGAGTCCAGTATTGTCCAAGTCGGAAACATCTCCTTCAGTCTGAATAACGTGCTGGGACGTGGTGCTGATGGAACCTTTGTGTACAGGTACGTTTCCACAGTGTGGAGCGAACCAAGAAAAACGTCAGAGTGGAGTAATTCCCATTTACCTCTGCAACGTGGTGTGATGACCTGCTCTGAGCCAGTGAGCTCTCTCGGATTAGATTTCGGCCAATCGCCCGTCTTCCCTCTGTGACGCAGGGGTCAGTTTGACAGCCGCCCCGTGGCGGTGAAGAGGATCCTCCTGGAATGCTTCAGCTTCGCCGACCGCGAGGTTCAGCTGCTGCGCGAGTCGGACGAGCACCCCAACGTCATCCGCTACTTCTGCACCGAGCGGGACCGGCAGTTCCAGTACATCGCCATCGAGCTGTGCGCCGCCACGCTGCGGGAGGTGAGGCTCGCCGTGTCCTGTGAGACCCCCCGCCGTGTACGGTGTGTCTGTGAGACCCCCCACCGTGTCTGTGAGACCCCCCGCCGTGTAGGGTGTGTCTGTGAGACCCCCCGCCGTGTACGGTGTGTCTGTGTGCCCCCCCACCGTGTCTGTGAGACCCCCCGCCGTGTACGGTGTGTCTGTGAGACCCCCCGCTGTGTACGGTGTGTCTGTGAGACCCCCCACCATGTCTGTGAGACCCCCCGCCGTGTACGGTGTGTCTGTGAGACCCCCCACCATGTCTGTGAGACCCCCCGCTGTGTACGGTGTGTCTGTGAGACCCCCCGCCGTGTACGGTGTGTCTGTGAGACCCCCCACCGTGTACGGCGTGTCTGTGAGACCCCCCGCCGTGTCTGTGAGACCCCCCACCGTGTCTGTGAGACCCCCCGCCGTGTACGCCGTGTCTGTGAGACCCCCCACCGTGTACGGTGTGTCTGTGAGACCCCCCACTGTGTACAGTGTGTCTGTGAGCCCCCCCACCGTGTCTGTGAGACCCCCCGCCGTGTACGGTTTGTCTGTGTGCCCCCCCACCGTGTACGCCGTGTCTGTGAGCCCCCCCACCGTGTACGCCGTGTCTGTGAGACCCCCCGCCGTGTACGCCGTGTCTGTGAGACCCCCCACTGTGTACAGTGTGTCTGTGAGCCCCCCCACCGTGTCTGTGAGACCCCCCCGCCGTGTCTGTGAGACCCCCCGCCGTGTCTGTGAGACCCCCCACCATGTACGGTGTGTCTGTGAGACCCCCCGCCGTGTACCGCGTGTCTGTGAAACCCCCCACCGTGTCTGTGAGACCCCCCACCGTGTACCGTGTGTCTGTGAGGCCCCCACCGTGTACGGCGCGTCTGTGAGACCCCCTGCTGTGTACGGCGCGTCTGTGAGACCCCCCACACGGCCAGTCCTGGGCCCATCCTGCCCTGGACCCGTCCTGCTCTGGTCACAGATTGAAGCGACTCTATATTTGGAGTCGGGGTGTAAATCTCCTCACCTCACAATGATTAGATTCGATTGCGATTCTTTAGGAAACGATTCAGTGCATCATGGAATCTCTCATTTCACCATGATTCGATTCGTTTGTTGGTATACAATTCATTTCATTACTAAATTATTTTTAAAAATGTGCTGAATACGCAAATGTGACTCATGACATTGATGTGCTTAGCATTCGTGGAATATACCATCTAAGTCTAAGTTTCTTATTGAAATTGTGTTTGTATTCGACCACAAAGCACACAGACGCGCACACTGCGTACTCTCCTGCGTCGCGGGACTGCGGTTCCTCGTGACGGGGCTTGGCTGACGCCAGCGGCTGTGATTGACAGGCGAGGTGACTGCGCTCTTTGTGCTTCTCTGGCAGTACGTGGAGCAGCCGGGCTTCCAGCGTCATGGCCTGGGACAGGTGGAGCTGCTGCAGCAGACCATGTCTGGGCTGGCACACCTGCACTCGCTGAGCATCGGTGAGCAACGGGGGCACCACTGCCGGGAGGGGACTGTAGCAACCAGCGCGTCACAACACGCCGTTACGTAGAAACCCAATGTTTGTATGGAATGGTTGTTGGGAGGCACACACGACAATGGGTATTGTAGTGTATAAGTAAACTGTCGCCCTCTTCTGGTCCGAAGTCCAACCTCCACTCTGCCTCTCACTTCCAGTAAAACAGTCCCCAAAGATACATTTTACCATCCATCAATCAGATTTATACCAGTGCAAATGATCCCAAACTGTTTGTAGTTCTACAAGTTTTGTAACATTTTCCAACTGCCTTTCATGGCATTACATTAATGGCATTTGGCAGATGCTCTTATCCAGGGCGTGATTAGACTAAGCAGGAGACAGTCCTCCCCTGGAGCAATGCAGGGTTAAGGGCCTTGCTCAAGGGCCCAACGGCTGTGCGGATCTTATTGTGGCTACACCGGGGATCGAACCACCGATCTTACGGATCATGTACCTTAACCACTATGCTGCAGGCCTTTCAAGTTCACAATACTCGCATATACCCCAAGCACATAACATGGTTCAATGTTAGGTGTTAATGTGCAATAGAAAAATGGCCATGTAATGAATGACGATTAATTGAGTGCCGTTCATTACATTTTATCCAAAGCAACGTACAAAATGGTGCATATCAGGGTCATAGAACAAACAACTGAACACGCCAGATAAGGTACAATTCACATATGATTGGTTGTAAGGCCGAGTACACAAGGTAGATAGGTAGATAGGCCTGATTAGTTTGTAACTACCATGCCAAGGCATCTACAATTTCAGGAACTACAGTACCGAGACAAATACAAATTCGAAAAGTCCTAGGTTAAGGTAGAAAATAGCGCACAGTTCCTCTTTCTGGTGGTGAAGTGTTGTGTGTGGCCCCTGCAGTGCACCGGGATCTGAAGCCACACAACATCCTGGTGTCCATGCCCAGCGCACACGGCCGCGTGCGGGCCATGATCTCAGACTTCGGCCTGTGTAAGAAGCTGGCTGTGGGCCGGCAGAGCTTCAGCAGGACGTCGGGCGTGCTGGGCACTGTGGGCTGGATCGCTCCCGAGGTCCTGAGCGAAGACTGCAAGGACAACCCGGTGACACAGCGCGTTACTCATGCCACATACACACACACACGCTCACCACACACGCTCACCACACACACACACGCCACATACACACACACACACTCACCACACACGCTCACCACACACACACGCTCACCACACACGTTCACCACACACACACGACACACAGGCAACACACACACACACGCACAGACATAGACACACACACACACACACAAACACACACACACACGCACGCGCAACTCACGCTCACCACACACACGCACGCTCACCACACACACACACACACACACACACACACTCACCACACACACACACACGCTCACCACACACACACACACACACACACACGCAACACACACACACGATCACCATACACACGCTCACCACACACACACACACACACACTCACCACACACACACACACACACGCAACACACACACATGAACGCCATACACATGCTCACCACACACACACACACACACACACACGCTCACCACACACACACACACACACACACACACACACACACACGCACACAAACACACACACACACACGCAACACACACACACGCGCTCACCACACACATGCAACAGACACACATACACATACACACACACACAGACACCTGCGCCACACACACGCACCACAAACACAACACACACAACACACACACGCACACACACACAGACACTAAGGCCACAACCCAGTGAGTGTGTTTACAGCACATAACACACACACCCTGACTGGAGACATAAAAAATACTAAGGATTGGTATCTGTTTCCTTAGAAATGCATTTACAGTCGGCTATTAATAAGAGAATTGGCGGAGGTCCAACAGTAGCCTACCGACAATAATCTGACAAACAAGCTACAAATGAGCAGTGTTCGGCTGAAAAGGCTCTGAATCTGTGATTGGCCAGGTGAGCCCATGAGCAGAAATGTCAGTGAACCACTGCTGCGGCTGCCATTGTGCGGCTGCCTGTTTCACTGGTCGCCAACTTCCTGGTCGCACTATGCCTTCAGCAAGTTTCGCTTCACAAAATTGACGTATTTTCAACTGACAAACGTGTTTCTCAACACTTTGCACCTCTGCTTTGTTATGTCAGAGGGAACACAGCCAATTCTGCTGGAATTCCCCCCCTAATTTTTTTTTTTCCCTTTGTTTCACATTATTGTTTTGGGTTTGACTCATGTTCATAACATTGAGGTAATAGAGGAAGAACTCAGAAAGTATCATCTGTGTCATTCATCTTTGAGAAATAAAGTCTCTCAAATGTCTAACTGAGACTGTAACGAGATTAACGAAGCTATATATGTCCGTTCTGGAGTGCCAATCCCGGTGGAAAAATATTTTTCTCTCTACCCTTGACAAAGGATAGAGATTTCCCTCCCATTGATAGTTCCTGTTTACAGTTGGGAGGAAGTTGTGCACACCTAAAGTGTGCCGTGCAGTCACTCTCTGCCAGACCAGGCATCTTGCGAAACATGCAAAACCTCTTTCGAGTCATAACAGATGGGACTGTGAGCTCGGTGAGATGGGCCCTCTGGTTAGAAAATTGAGTTAGTAGCACAATCTGAGGTTATTAAACAAATGATATCCATGAATGTGGCTTTTTTCAAGAACATTTCAAGGTATTTCCCTCGATACAGATATCTGTGGATATCAGCCGATGTTATCAGCTGAGCAATAGGCTACAAGGAAATATCATGATATTGTTTTCCTTCAAGAACCCATTAGTCCCATGTCCGAAAGAATTCTGCATTCTGGGGAAGCCTAAAAATCTTGTTTATTCTGACAACGCAGTTCTCCTAGGATAGCATGTCTTCTGGTTTGCCAGACTGTGTTCATCAGCTCATGTTTGTGAGCTGAGCAGAGCAGGGTCCGTGAGATACTGTGCATTGACCTGAACGGCCGCTGTGCTTGTGCAGACCTGTACAGTGGACATCTTCTCCGCGGGCTGTGTGTTTTACTACGTGGTCTCACACGGCTGCCACCCCTATGGCAAGGCCCTGCAGCGGCAAGCCAACATCCTCCAGGGAGCCTGCAGCCTGGAGCGGCTTCAGACAGGCCGACACGGTCAGACCCTCTCCTATCACGCTTCTCAGCTTTCTGACTGTGACACCCTGGATGGGAATGTGGTGCATGCTGGGCCATAAACCATACACACAGCTATGGAATGTTCTTGGTTTTTTTGTTCTTGTTTTTTGTAACAACAATCATTCTATTAGGTTTTCAGGTCTGTTTTTTTTTTTTGAGGTGATGTTTTGTCCCAGAGGTATTTTAATGTGGCCACTGAATTGGTTTACTACTGCATCAGGTATGACCAAAGAAAAAAACCAATACGCCAATTGTTATTGGCTTAAAAAACATTAGACAACTGTCTATACGGTTTATCGTCCAGCCATTCGAGAATGTATAGTGCATATTTAGTCAGCGAAACTGAATTTAGAGTTCTTTCCATTTGACTTGGTTGGGATTATGGAGTGAGAAGTGGCGTCTTGGTGGTGACTAACGCTGGTCCGTTGGCTCTGGTCTGTGCAGAAGGCATCGTGGCCACTGATCTCATACTGCAGATGCTGAGCATGGAGCCCCAGAAGAGACCATCTGCTAAGAGCGTGCTCAACCATCCCTTCTTCTGGAGCCTGGAGAAGCAACTGCAGTTCTTCCTGGTCTCTGTCTCTCTCGGCCTCTCTCTCTCTCTCTCTCTCTCTTTATCTCTCTGTCTCTCTCCATCTTATCTCTCTCTGTGGTTGATACACTGTGCTGCATGTACACTCACTGACCATCTCTGAACACAGAATGCATCAAATCTCTTAAGTAGATTGGCTACAACAGCTGAAGTCTAAAAAATAAGTCTAATAGATGCCTAATAAAGTTCTCAGTGAGTATACAGTGGGAGCAATAATTATTTGATCCCTTGCTGATTTTTTAGGTTTGCCCACTGACAAAGAATGGAACTGTGTTGAATTTTAGTCATACGTACATTTTAACATTGAAAGACAATATCACAAAATAATCCACAATAACAACATCATATAAATTTTATAAATGTATTATTGTATTTTTGCATGAAATAAGTTTTTGATCCCCTACCAATCAGCAATAATTCTGGCTCCCACAGACCAGTTAGTTTCCATTAAGAAGCACTCCTAATCTCAACTCATTACCCAAAACACCTGTGTCAACTCGTTACATCGTTATGTAGCTGTGTAAAAGACACCTGTCCACACAATCAATCAGATTCCAACATTTTCACCATGGCCAAGACAAAGGAGCTGTCTAAGGACATCAGGGACAAAATTGTAGACCTGCACAAGGCTGGGATGGGCTACAAGAAAATAAGCAAGCAGCTTGGTGAGAAGTGAACAACTGTTGGAGCAATGATTAGAAAATGGAAGTCCCCGCCAATCTCCCTCGGTCTGGAGCTCCACGCAAGATCTCACCTCATGGGATATCAATGATCATGAGAAAGGTCAGGGATCAGCCCAGTACTACACAGGAGGAGCTTGTTAATGACCTAAAGGCAGTTGGGACCACGGTCATGAAGAGAACCATCAGTAACACACTACACCATGAAGGATTAAAATCCTGCTGTGCGCCGAAGGTTCCTCTGCTGAAGAAGGCACATGTACAGGCCCGTCTGCAGTTTGCCAAAGAACACCTGGATGATCCAGAGGAGGCATGGGAGAAGGTGATGTGGTCAGATGAGACCAAAATAGAGCTATTTGGCATCAACTCGACTCGCCGTGTTTGGAGGAAGAGAAATGCTGAGTACAACCCCAACAACACCATCCCCACTGTGAAGCATGGAGGTGGAAACCTTATGCTTTGGGGGTGTTTCTCAGCTAAGAGGGTGGCCTGTAGCAGGGGGTGGCCTGTAGCATAGTGGTTACGGTAAATGACTGGGACACGAAAGGTTGGTGGTTCTAATCCCGGTGTAGCCACAATAAGATCCGCCCAGCCGTTGGGCCCTTGAGCAAGGCCCTTAACCCTGCATTGCTCCAGGGGAGGAGTATCTCCTGCTTAGTCTAATCAACTGTACGTCGCTCTGGATAAGAGCGTCTGCCAAATGCCAATAATGTAATGTAATGTAATGTTAGAGGACAGGACAACTTTACCGTATTGAGGGGAGGATGAATGGGGCCATGTACCAGGAAATTTTGGGCGACAACCTCCTTCCCTCAGTGAGAGCACTGAAAATGGGTCGTGGATGGGTCTTCCAACACGACAATGACCCAAAACATACGGCCAAGGCAACAAAGGAGTGGCTCAAAAAGAAGCATATTAAGGTCCTGGAATGGCCTAGCCAGTCTCCAGACCTTAATCCCATCGAAAATCTGTGGAGGGAGCTGAAGCTTCGAGTTGCCAAGCGACAGTCTCTGAACCTTAAGGATTTGGAGAGGATCTGCAAAGAGGAGTGGACCAAAATCCCTACCAAGATCTGTGCAAACCTGGTGAAAAACTACAACAAACATCTGACTATAAGGGTGGGGGTAGTGGGGAGAGCCAGTCGCGACTGAGACTAGTCCTGAGAGTGCAAACCCACAACGCGTATCGCTCAATTCCAAGACCAAAACAGAATAGAAAATATTCCCTACTCCCAAACAACGGGAGGAACAAAAGCTAACCTCTAGGCGATTCTTAATAAAGAAACAGAAATAAAGCCAACACAAACGGCTGAAGAAAATAAAGCGACCCTTAAAACACAGGGCGAGAATATCAACTGATAACTGTGCTTAAAGGCGAGCACAGAGTACACCAAAAGAAAGTACAATCTAGCACAAAACCGCTAGACAACCGGGGACAACGTCCCTCTACCCTGGCTCACACGAGCCCAAACAAAAGAAAAACCTTTTAGGAAGGCGCTGGTAACAAAATACCTAACCACACGCCTTCCTTACCTTAAATAGTAGTTGTGTAAATTGGTATAATACACACCAGCACAGTACCTGACTCTGAAACAACAAGAATCTACCTTGTGCTTTTACCGGCTGAATGTCACTCAAGCACTGAAGCCTAGTCAGGACTGGCTTTAAATGCTCTCATGGGAGGTAATTCCCCTGGCGCAAATGAGGAACAGGTGTTCCCAGTGATCCTCTGCCCTCTGATGGTCACAATAGGAATTACCCTCCCCATGACACTGACCTCTGTGCTTGCCAACAAAGGTTTCTCCTCCAAGTATTAAGTCCTATTGTTCTATGGATCAAATACTTATTTCATGTGAAAATATGATATTAAATTTATAAAATTTATATGATGTTGTTATTATGGATTATTTTGTGATATTCTGTCTCAATAATAAAATGTACGTATGATTAAAATTCTACACAGTTCCATTCTTTGTAAGTGGGCAAACCTACAAAATCAGCAAGGGATCAAATAATTATTGCTCCCACTGTATGTCTGACTCATTTGCATGTTGTGCTTAGTGAGAGTATGTCTGTCTCATTTCGTGTTGTGCTCAGTGAGTGTATGCCTGACTCATATGCATGTTGTGCTCAGTGAGTGTATGTCTAATTTAATGTTGTGCTCAGTGTGAGTATGTCTGACTCATTTGCATGTTGTGCTTAGTGAGAGTATGTCTGTCTCATTTCGTGTTGTGCTCAGTGAGAGTATGTCTGATTCATTTGCATGATGTGCTCAGTGAGAGTATGTCTGACTCATTTGTGTGTTGTGCTTAGTGAGAGTATGCCTGATTCATCTGCGTGTTGTGCTCAGTGAGAGTATGCCTGGCTTTTTAGCATGTTGTGCTCAGTGAGTGTATATCTGACTCATTAGCGTGTTGTGCTCAGTGAGTGTATGTCTGACTCTTTTGTGTGTTGTGTTCTGTGAGAATTTATCTGACTCTTTTGTGTTTTGTGCTCAGTGAGAGTATATCTGACTCATTTGTGTTTTGTGCTCAGTGAGAGTATGTCTGACTCATTTGTGTGTTGTGCTTAGTGAGAGTATGTCTGACTCATTTGTGTTTTGTGCTCAGTGAGAGTATGTCTGACTCATTTGTGTGTTGTGTGCTTCCTGCAGGACGTGAGTGACAGGATACAGAAGGAGCCGCTGGACGGACCAATCATCCGGCAGCTAGAGGGAGGGGAGCAGGCAGTGGTGCCGGGGGACTGGAAAGAGCACATCACCGTCGCCTTAAAGACCAGTAAGCGTTACTGCCGTTGATGCATTCTACGTTGTCCTATGGTACTATCACCACAGACTACTACGAAACAGTTTTTATGTAAAATTCTTCAATGTGACTGTGGTGATTCTGAATTTTTGATAGACGTGTCATTTGAAGTATTTTTTGTTGTTTGTTAATGACTTTCAATTATGTTTTGTTCCCGGTAGATCTGCACAAGTCTCGTCGATATGAAGGCAGACCAGTCCAAGATCTCATCCGAGCCATCAGGAATAAGGCAGGTTTCATGTGCTGACTGCAGTGTGTAGTGTGACTGTAGTGTGACTGTAGTGTGTAGTGGACTGTGTTATAATAAGAGATGTGGAACGGGCTGTGAGTTGCATACTTCTTCCCCATTGGGGTTTACACGCGACCTCCATGCATGTGCTTGGTTCTGCTCTTTGAGAAGACAGTGTTGAGCGGTGCACTGATACACCTTCCCCATCCTCCATCTTGTTTCTCCCAACAGAAGCACCACTACTGGGAGCTGCCCGCAGACGTGCAGGAGACGCTGGGCTCCATCCCCGATGAGTTTGTGTCCTACTTCACCTCCCGCTTCCCCCACCTGCTGCAGCACACCTACAGGGCCATGCATACCTGCGCACATGAGCGCCTCTTCATGCCTTACTACCACTGCAGAGGGACCCCGACAGAAGCCATGCCAGCCCCCACACTCAACCAGCCTGCCCCCACACTAACCCAACCTGCCCCCACACAAACCATGCCTGCCACCACACTAACCCAGCCTGCCCCCACACAAACCATGCCAGCCCCCACACTAACCCAGCCTGTCCCAACACAAACCATGCCTTCATCCACAGAAACCATGCCTGCCACCACACAAACCCAGCCTGCCCCCACACTAACCCAGCCTGCCCCCACACTAACCCAGCCTGCCCCCACACAAACCATGCCTGCCACCACACTAACCCAGCCTGCCACCACACAAACCCAGCCTGTCCCAACACAAACCATGCCTGCCCCCACACAAACCCAGCCTGTCCCAACAGAAATCCAGCCTGCCCCAACAGAAACCGTGCCTCCCCCCAAACAAACCCAGCCTGCCCCAACACAATCCCAGCCTTCATCTACAGAAGCCATGCCAGCCCCCATACTAACCCAGCCTGCCCCACACAAACCATGCCTGCCACCACACTAACCCAGCCTGTCCCCACACAAACCATGCCTTCATCCACAGAAACCATGCCTGCCACCACACTAACCCAGCCTGTCCCAACACAATCCCAGCCTTCATCTACACAAACCATGCCTGCCACCACACTAACCCAGCCTGCCCCCACACAAACCATGCCAGCCCCCACACTAACCCAGCCTGTCCCAACACAAACCATGCCTTCATCCACAGAAACCATGCCTGCCACCACACTAACCCAGCCTGTCCCAACACAATCCCAGCCTTCATCTACACAAACCATGCCTGCCACCACACTAACCCAGCCTGCCCCCACACAAACCATGCCTGCCCCCACACAAACCCAGCCTGTCCCAACAGAAACCACGCCTCTCCCCTTACAAAACCCGCTTCTCCTTGCACAAGCCCCTCCTCCCCAAAGACCAGCCCAGACTGCTCTAACAGAAACCCTGCCTTCCCTTGCACAAGCCCCACCTCTCTCTGTACAAACTCTGCCTCCCCCCAGTCCAGCCCTGCTTCCCTCCAGCCCAGCCCTGCCTCCCCCCACCCCAGCCCAGCGCTGGCCGTCCAGGAGGCCCGGAGAACGGACTCCGTGTGAGAGACGGGCGGGTGATGGGGTCGGTCCGTGGCCGCGGCTTTTCGCATTTTCTTGCCTTAAGAGGTGAACGCATTCCAGGGCTGGCCGCCTTCCCCCGCACCGGTGGGTGAAGAACCTGCAGCGCTCGGACCTCGCCTCCGGGGGGCGCCTCCCCTTCCCAAGTGCCTTCGCTGCGTCACTGTGGAGCCGGGAAACGGCACTGCCTAGAAGAGCTTGCGAGCCCTGTGCTTTCAACGAGTATCACATGGGTCCAGGCGTACCTTTCATTTCTCAAATGGTCTATATTTTAACTTGTGGGTGGACGTGTGAAGCTGGGGCCTGCAGCTGTTGTGTGCGATTCTCAGTGTTTCTTAGCGAGTGTTATGGGTGTGTCGCATTGATTCTGATAAAGGATGATGCGCTGTGGCCAAAGTTCCTTATCCTCTCGACACTGCCCCTGCGTTCACCTGTGGGACTCCAGTGGGAGTGCTTACCGTCCGCGTGGCCAATACCTTTAACCTGCCTGGAATCTGAGGCATTTTATGGTACAGGGAGTGTTGTGAGGTTTAAATTCCAATGGTGACCAATTTATTATTGGGTAACTCTTTTGTTTATTGTTTGTTTTTTTGTTTCGTTTTTTAGATTTTGGGCAGATTTAAAAATCGCCCTCACCTTGTAATAGATTTTCACTTTCAAGTTTTTTGTTTTTTTTGCAAGTGATTTTGTAATGGATTTCAATTTTTGGATTTGCTTTTCAAATGCTATTAGAATGTGTCAGATGTTTTTAGTGGTGTTAAGTAAATTTTTTACGTTCCCCCAAACATTACATGCAAACTGCTGAGATCGAAATAAATGATAATGATAATTATAATTTGGGGAATGGGGGTATTTGTTGTGCTTGTAAAATTGTACCGCCATTAAGGCACAATTTGCGTTTTTGGAATCGGAAGAAAACCACCGCACATGGGACAGGCTATTATGCCCGCGACGATAAACAGCCCTGTGAATGCCACAGTACAACGTGTTCAGCCTCACACTGTGAATTCCAGGCATTTACCCACCCACGGTAATGCAGTGTGTCTGCTTGAAACCACTGAAGAAGAAAGGATGCCTTCCTTTGAGGTCATGGGTGTAGATCAGTGTGACGATTCCACTGGTCTTTGAGGATGAAAAAGGAAAAGTTGAGAAGTAGTTTTACAGGGGAGCTAAAGTAAGCTGGATGAATTTTTGGCTTGCAGAAAAAAAAAACTTATTGGTTAGTTTGTCCAAAGGGACACTCATTAGGATGTTTTAAGTTCTGAATGACCCTCCCAGATGAGGTAAGGACCAAATACCTGGCAACAGCTCCAATATATACCACCACCCAGGAAGTGGTGGGAGCACTGTAGCGCAGCCGGTCCTATGGGAGTTGTAAAAGCATCACTCCCAGTGACCTTTGTTGCAGAGCATGCTTTAAAACGGCCTGCATATGAGAATAAAATACCCACAGAAATGTCTTCAGTACTCCTGAGACAGCCTGAGATATGAATCGGAAGTTGCAAGGAAAGCCAAGAAAATTAGTCCGAGAACATCATTTTGTTGCAGACAGTCACATGACCCTGAACAAAATGTGCGAGGAGTCCCCTCTACGGAACTCTGCTGTGACTCACAAATTATCCCCAGATTAAAAAATACAGTTTGCACAGAAAATTATTGAATTTATTGAACAGCATCCACTAGGTACCTCTTGACATATGTATTGATTAGTGAGGAGTTTGATAGGCAGTATGTTACCAAAATTTGTGACTAGTTTGCAGGAAGGCATTGATCATTCTTCTGTTTCCACTCACCTCATTCTGTATGTGGCTTTGACCATTGATCTCAACCGGTTTTCATGCATTTCACTGGATTAACAAGCGTGCCGATTATAGGAGTAATCAATTATCACATAGCTTCTTTGTATCTTGTTAGGCGGATTAAATCATAAATTCAAGTTATCTGTTCAAAATACATCTAAATCAAAGTAACTTACACTTATCAAAAAAGATACACCACTCTGTTATCTACCCTATCTAACCACCAAAAACAAAACCTGCGCTTCACGTTGTTCATGATCTACACATTGCAGATCTTTTCTAGTCTGTTCTCCCAGTATGTGAGGAGAAACAAGTCTACATGTATCCGCAAATAATATTGATAAATGTGCACAATTTCATAATGCAAATAAAAATAAATGTAGCTAATGAGCTACTAAAGGAGAGCTGGCTATATGTGATGGTACTTGGTATTTTGTGAATTAATCGTATTGATACTCAAGGAAGAATCAGGGGAAATGTACTCTCCGCCTCTGCTTAGTGATTAAAACAGATTTTCTAAATTGTATTAATCATTTAGCCTAATCTCTGTAACAGAATGTGAAGATGTGTGTTCGTTGGCACGCTTGTTAATCAATGAAAATGAATGAAAACTTGTTGAGATGAACTATTAGTTTTAAGGAAAGGTTTGTGCCCCACAAATGTTTAGCTCACCAGACACCACTGATCCTGATCATGCATGTCAACAAAACACAGGTAACTCAGAGTAAATAGGATGGCAGATTCAGTTGGAGTCATCATTAAGCGAACAAGCCTCAACAAACATCTTTTCATACACTTGAGCGAGAAGACAAACAAGTTCCTTATGCATCATTCATCCATTAGTCACTGAAGAGGTTTTTATGGAGTGATGTGCAGCTGAGCACTGTAGCCATAGGCCTCCTCCATGAAGACGTGCTTTTTCAGAACCGTTTCGGAGTAGACGATTACCACAAATTTTGGAGCTTGTGTGTAAGCCAACGTTACGAGTATGACGTGCCTGAGCCTCAAAGTGTTTTATCTAAAGTTCGATCTAAAGAGGTGACTATAGTCATCTTAAAATGACATCTCATTATGGATTCCTTGACTTCATTTTCATGTTGACAAACGGCAATAACAGACTCCATTGGCAATCAAAAGCCTCGAATCAGGATGACATTCTGAAAGATCTTACACCTGTACTAAGGACGTGATTGAATATACCTGGCTAATCAGAAACAGCTGACCAAGCCAACTGTCCAAAATGTTTTGTTCTCTAAAATGAGGGACTGTAATTCCAACAGGATCACCCAATATGGATGTAAATACCCTCAATTTAAAGGTGACATTCTGGATTTTAAAGTCATTTTAATTGATTTATTTCAAATCCAATGTGCTGGAGTACAAGAGCTAAAAGAACAGAAATTGTATCAAATTTTCCAGTGTACAAACTTTGCATTTTTTTATTAAACATAATTACATTGCATTTTGTGTCTGATGTTTTCTATTAGAAGTGCCCATTTTAACAATATTGCTTTGTGTGCTAATGAAGCCATTTTGGACAGTGGCTATGTTTTACCAGAATTATGTGTAGTTTTGTTTGTTTATGGAGCTTTTGAATTGGTTGCTGATAACTAGGTTTATTATCATGAATAAACATCAAACAATGCAAGAACTGGCACTGCCACCAAGGAGTGGCAGAGGAGGAAATTCTTCTAAAATTATATCAACACGTGTCCCTTGAAGGTAACATGTAAAATGTGTGCTGTTCTCTGTTAACGAAAATCAATTAAATGTGTTCTGTACAAACCTTGGGTTATTATTCATGGTTGCATATCTACTATGTTTTTGCCTGTGACAGTTAAGCCTCCATGACCAAATCAGATTATACTGGTTCAGCTGGTTTAGTGGTGGTGTCATGATCATCTTGTTGTATCACACATTTTCTCATACTTTTCGGCACACACACACACACGCACACATGCATGCACACACACATGCACGCACGCACGCACACGTGCAGATACTGTCCTGATGACAAATCTCAAGCTTAATTGCTTTATTTTTTCTATCCACCAGCTTATATACCTAAAATGTATTGCTGTGTTTGATTTGTAGTGATCCGGGAGATAATTAAATTATCGAGGGGCGGCCTGTAGCGTAGTGGTTAATTAAGGTAAACATTTTACATTTTACATTTCAGTCATTTGGCAGATGCTTTTAATCCAAAGCGACTTACAAGTGCATAGGTTCTACCCTAAGTCAAAGCATCACATCCAGAAACTAGCAAAATACACATGAAATGCTGTTCTAAACATAGTTGTCATCAAAAGCATTTTTTTTATTTTTTTATTTTTTTATTTTTTTAGTTTTTTTGGGGGGGGGTTAGACAAGGATAGGGATATCAGAAAGGAGGGGCAGGGGAAATCAGGAGGGAGGACTAAGGTAGAGTTTGAAAAGGTGGGTTTTGAGTCTGCGTCGAAATAGGGGGAGGGATTCTGCTGTTCTGACAGTGGTAGGCAAGTCATTCCACCACTGAGGAACCAGAACGGAAAACAGGCGTGAATGTGCAGCTTGACCGCCAGGTGCACGTAGAGATGGAACCGTAAGGCGACCAGAGCTGGCAGACCGGAGTGGTCTAGCTGGGGAGTAGGGAGTGATCAAGGATTGTATGTAAGGTGGGGCAGTCCCCTTAGCAGCCTGAAATGCCAACACTAGGGCCTTGAAACAGATGCGTGCGGCAATAGGAAGCCAGTGAAGGCCAATGAGAAGCGGGGTGACATGAGCCGACCTGGGCTGACTGGTGATCAGGCGGGCCGCAGCATTCTGGACCAGCTGGAGGGGCTTGATGGCACACACTGGGAGACTGGCTAGGAGGGAGTTGCAGTAATCCAGGCGGGAAATGACGAGCGCCTGGACTAGGAGCTGAGTGGCTTTCTCAGTCAGGAGATGACGGATACGGCGTATATTATACAGAAAGAACCTGCAGGTTCTGGCAGTGGAGGATACTTGCGGAGCCAGGGTGAGGCAGTTATCAAGAGTCACCCCAAGATTCTTTGCCGTACGGGAGGAGGAAACTACAAGGTCCTCAACAGTCAATGAAAGGTCGATTGACGGAGAGGACTTAGCAGGGATGTAGAGAAGCTCAGTTTTGGCAAGGTTGAGCTTCAGGTGATGGGAAGTCATCCACGCAGAGATATCAGCCAAGCAGGCAGAGATTCGTGTGGTGATTTGGGTGTCGGGGGGGAAGGAAATGAAGAGTTGGGTGTCATCAGCATAGGAATGATAAGAAAAGCCGTGGGAAGAGATAACAGAACCAAGAGACATGGTGTATAGCGAGAAGAGGAGAGGCCCAAGAACCGAGCCCTGCGGGACTCCAGTTCGTAGGGGGTGAGGGTCGGAGACTGAGCCCCTCCAAGTCACCTGGTAGGAGCGACCAGAGAGGTAGGAGGAAAACCAAGCGAGTGCAGAACCTGTGACACCCATCCCAGACAGCGATGAGAGCAGAATCTCATGGTTGACTGTATCGAAGGCGGCCGACAGGTCGAGGAAGATGAGGACAGAGGAGAGGGATTTGGCTTTAGCAGAGTGGAGTGCCTCAGTGACTGCGAGCAGGGTGGTTTCAGTGGAGTGGCCACTCTTGAAGCCAGACTGGTTGGGGTCATGGAGATTGTTCTGGAGAAGATAAGTGGACAGTTGGGAGCAGACCGCCCATTCCAGAGTTTTAGCGAGAAAGGGAAGAAGAGAGACAGGCCGGTAGTTGTTCAGGGCAGAGGGGTCAAGAGTAGGTTTTTTGAGCAGGGGAGTGACTCTGGCCCTCTTCAGGGAAGAGGGCATGGTGCCGGAAGAGAGGGAGGTGTTGATTAGAGAGGAGAGAAAAGGGAGAATGTCATTAGATATAGATTGTAGGAGGGGAGAGGGGATGGGGTCAAGAGGACAGGTGGTCGGGCGGTGGGAAGTAAGGAGTTTCAGTGTGTCGGCGTCAGAGAGGGGAGAAAAGGAGGTTAGGGAGTTGGGGAGGGTAGGAGGGTCAGCAGGGGTGGAGGGTTGGGAGAAGGAATTGCGAATAGCATCGACCTTCTTTTCAAAGAAGGAGACAAAGTCATAAGGTGTGAGTGATGAGGGGGGTGGGGGGGGAAGGGGGGCCAGAAGAGAGGAGAAAGTTGAAAACAGTTTGCGGGGATTAGAGGCGGCCGCGTTAATTTTCGAGTGAAAGAAGGAAGATTTAGCTAGAGAGACAGAGGAATGGAAAGATGATAAGACGGCATGGAAGGAAGCCATATCACTGGGGAGACAGGACCTTTTCCATTTTCTCTCCGCCGCCCGCAGTTCGGTTCGGACAGCTCATAGAGCATCAGAAAGCCAAGGACTGGGGGGGGAGGCCCGAGCTAGTTTGGTGGTGAGGGGACACAGAGAGTCAAAGGAAGATGAGAGGGAGGACATGAGAGTTGTAGCCGCATCATCGGGAGACAGTCGAGAGAAAGACTCCGCGGATGGTAGGGAGGAGAGGATTGTAGATGAGAGGGTGGAGGAAGACAGGTGGCGTAGGTTCCGTCGACAGGTGACAGTGGATGGTGGGAGAGATAGATGGGTGTAAGAGGAGAGTGGAAGAGAGAAAGAGATGAAGGAGTGGTCAGATATATGGAGTGGTGTGACAGAGAGGTTGGTTGTTGTGCAGCTCCTTGTGAAGATGAGGTCAAGAAGGTTGCCTGCTTTGTGGGTGGGAGGGGAAAGAGTGAGGGTAAGGTCAAAAGAAGAGAGGAGGGAGAGAAAGGTAGACTGGGTGGACTAAGGTAAGGTAAACGTAAGGTCGGTGGTTCTAATCCCGGTGTAGCCACAATAAGATCCCCACAGCTGTTGGGCCCTTGAGCAAGGCCCTTAACCCTGCATTGCTCCAGAGGAGGATTGTCTCCTGCTTAGTCTAATCAACTGAATGCCAATAATGTAATGTAATGTAATGTACGACTGTTCACACCGAGCAAAATATCTGGCTTGCTGCTGCAGTGCGAAGAGCGTTGAAGAATTGTACACGGCCCGGTTCAGAAAGAGCTCTATAGCAGGAATCATCAACTCACAGTCCTTGAGGGAGGAGAACTGCTTTTCCTGCCTCCCTTTACCTGGGAGTTGGGTGTGAAGACAGTCTGGCCAATCAGCAGTGCTAATTATTTAGTCAATTATCCAGGAGAAAAGAAAACCAGGGCTGGATTTGGATGATCCCCGCCCTATACTGCTCTGAGCCTTGTCCACCATGTTGGGATGGAATGACTAAACCCTCTATTTGAATGGCTGTGTTGTGGTTGTGTAAAATGGCTATGTGTGGTTGTGTAAAATGACTGTGTGTGGTTGTGTAAAATGACTGTGTGTGGTTGTGTAAAATGGCTGTGTGTGGTTGTGTAAAATGGCTGTGTGTGGTTGTGTAAAATGGCTGTGTTGTGGTTGTGTAAAATGGCTGTGTGTGCTTGTGTAAAATGGCTGTGTGTGCTTGTGTAAAATGGCTGTGTGTGCTTGTGTAAAATGGCTGTGTGTGCGGTTGTGTAAAACGGCTGTGTGTGGTTGTGTAAAACGGCTGTGTGTGCTTGTGTAAAATGGCTGTGTGTGCTTGTGTAAAATGGCTGTGTGTGCTTGTGTAAAATGGCTGTGTGTGCTTGTGTAAAATGGCTGTGTGTGGTTGTGTAAAATGGCTGTGTGTGGTTGTGCAAAATGGCTGTGTGCTTGTGTAAAATGGCTGTGTGTGCTTGTGTAAAATGGCTGTGTGTGGTGTGTGGTGCGCCCCCTGCAGAGCGTGCACAAGCAGCAGCAGCTCCAGCACCAGCAGTTCCAGAGGCAGATGGAGGAAAAGCTGGACCTGCTCCAGAGGCAGCAGCTGGTGTTCCAGCCTCCCTCCGACCTCCCGCTGGACCTGGCGGACCAGTTGCTGATCAGATGATAAGGTACAATTCACAAATGATTGGTTGTAAGGCCGAATACACAAGGTAGATAGGTAGATAGGCCTGATTAGTCTGTAACTACCATGCCAAGGCATCTACAATTTCAGGAACTACAGTACCGAGACGAATACAAATTCCGAAAGTCCTAGGTTAAGGTAGAAAATAGCGCACAGTTCCTCTTTCTGGTGGTGAAGTGTTGTGTGTGGCCCCTGCAGTGCACCGGGATCTGAAGCCACACAACATCCTGGTGTCCATGCCCAGCGCACACGGCCGCGTGCGGGCCATGATCTCAGACTTCGGCCTGTGTAAGAAGCTGGCCGTGGGCCGGCACAGCTTCAGCAGGAGGTCGGGCGTGCCGGGCACTGAGGGCTGGATCGCTCCCGAGGTCCTGAGCGAAGACTGCAAGGACAACCCGGTGAGTGTGTTCACAGCGCGTTACTCACGCCACATACACACACACACACACACACAGACATAGACACACACACACACACAAACACACACACACACACACACATACACACACTCACCACACACACACACACACACAAGCACCCCACCCACACACACCCCACACACACGCACACCACACAAACACACACGCACACACACACACACACACACACACACAAGCACACGCACACACACACACACGCCACACACACAGACACTAGGGCCACACCCTAGTGAGTATGTTTACAGCACATAACACACACACCCTGACTGGAAACATAAAAAATAGTAAGGATTGGTATCTGTTTCTTTAGAAATGCATTTACAGTAGGCTATTAATAAGAGAATTGGGCGGAGGTCCAACAGTGGCCTACCAACAATAATCTGACAAACAAGCTGCAAATGAGCAGTGTTCGGCTGAAAACGCTCTGAATCTGTGATTGGCCAGGTGAGCCCATGAGCAGAAATGTCAGTGAACCACTGCTGCGGCTGCCATTGTGCGGTTGCCTGTTTCACCGGTCGCCCACTTTTTGGTCGCCTACTTCCCCGCACTCTGCCTTCAGCAAGTATCGCTTCACAAAACTGATGTATTTTCAACTGACAAACGTGTTTCTCAACACTTTGCACCTCTGTTTTGTTATGTCAGAAGGAACACAGCCAATTCCAATGGAATTCCAAAATCTTTTCTTTTTTTTTTCTTTGTTTCACATTATTGTTTTGGGTTTGACTCATAACACTGAGGTAATAGAGGAAGAAATCAGAAAGTATCATCTGTGTCATTCATCTTTGAGAAATGATAAAGTCTCTCAAATGTCTGACTGAGACTGTAACGAGATTAACGAAACTATTTATGTCCGTTCTGGCGTGCCAATCCCGGTGGAAAAATATTTTTCTCTCTACCTTTGACAAAGGATAGAGATTTCCCTCCCATTGATAGTTCCTGTTTACAGTTGGGAGGAAGTTGTACACACCTAAAGTGTGCAGTGCAGTCACACTCTGCCAGACCAGGCATCTTGCGAAACATGCAAAACCTCTTTCGAGTCATAACAGATGGGACTGTGAGCTCGGTGAGATGGGCCCTCTGGTTAGAAAATTGAGTTAGTAGCACAATCTGTGTGAGGTTATTAAACAAATTATATCCATGAAAGTGACTTTTTTCAATAACATTTCAAGGTATTTCCCTCGATACAGATAGCTGTGGATATCAGCCGATGTTATCAGCTGAGCAATAGGCGATAAGGAAATAGCATGATGCCGTTTTCCTTCAAGAACCCATTAGTCCCATGTCCAAAAGAATTCTGCATTCTGGGAATTCCTCAAAATCTTGTTTATTCTGACAACGCAGTTCACCTAGGATAGGATGTCTTCTGGTTTGCCAGACTGTGTTCATCAGCTCATGTTTGTGAGCTGAGCAGAGCAGGGTCCGTGAGATACTGTGCATTGACCTGAACGGCCGCTGTGCTTGTGCAGACCTGTACAGTGGACATCTTCTCCGCGGGCTGTGTGTTTTACTACGTGGTCTCACACGGCTGCCACCCCTATGGCAAGGCCCTGCAGCGGCAAGCCAACATCCTCCTGGGAGCTTCATTGGGTGTTGATAAAACAGCCAATCTGATCATGTGATGTGTTTTTGTCCATCACATGGAAGCTGCAAGGCCTCAGTGCTGATTGGTGCTATATAAATGCCAACAATTTGAGGTGATGTTTTGAGGTATTTTAATGTGGCCACTGAATTGGTTTACTACTGCATCAGGTATGACCAAAGAAAAAAACCAATACGCCAATTGTTACTGGCTTAAAAAACATTTGATAACTGTCCATACTGTTTATCGCCCAGCCATTTGAGAATGTATAGTGAAAGAGAGCATATTTAGTCAGCTAAACTGCATTTAGAGTTCTTTCCATTTGACTTGGTTGGGATTATGGAGTGAGAAGTGGTGTCTTCATGGCCACTAACGCTGGTCCGTTGGCTCTGGTCTGTGCAGAAGGCATCGTGGCCACTGATCTCATACTGCAGATGCTGAGCATGGAGCCCCAGAAGAGACCATCTGCTGAGAGTGTGCTCAAACATCCCTTCTTCTGGAGCCTGGAGAAGCAACTGCAGTTCTTCCAGGTCTCTCTCTCTCTCTCTCTCTCTCTCTCTCTCTCTTTCTCCCTGTCTCTATCTCTGTCTCTTTCTCCATCTCTATCTCTGTCTCTCTCTCTCCATCTCTGTCTCTCTATCTCTTATCTCTCTCCCAGTCTCTCTCTGTCTCTGTCTCTATCTCTGTCTGTTCTCTCTTTCTCTCTCTCTCTCTCTCTCTCTCTCTCTCTCTCTCTCTCTCTCTCTCTCTCTCTCTCTCTCTCTCTCTCTCTCTCTCCCTGTCTATATCTCTGTCTCTATCTCTGTCTCTGTCTCTCTCCATCTCTTATCTCTCTCCCAGTCTCTCTCTCTCTCTCTCTCTCTCTCTCTCTCTCTCTCTCTCTCTCTCTCTCTCTCTCTCTCTCTGTCTGTCTCTGTATCTCTCTCTGTCTCTCTCTCTCTATCTATCTCCATCTTATCTCTCTCTGTGGTGGATACACAGTGCTGCATGTACACTCACTGAGCATCTCTGAACACAGAATGCATCAAATCTCTTAAGTAGATTGGTTACAACAGCTGAAGTCTAAAGAATAAGTCTAATAGATGCCTAATAAAGTTCTCAGTGAGTGTATGTCTGAGTCATTAGCGTGTTGTGCTCAGTGAGTGTATGTCTTATTTGTGTGTTGTGCTCAGTGAGTGTATGTCTGACTCATTTGTGTGTTGTGCTCAGTGAGTGTATGTCTCATTTGTGTGTTGTGCTCAGTGAGTGTATATCTGACTCATTTGCATGTTGTGCTCAGTGAGTGTATGTCTCATTTGTGTGTTGTGCTCAGTGAGTGTATGTCTCATTTGTGTGTTGTGCTCAGTGAGTGTATGTATCATTTGTGTGTTGTGCTCAGTGAGTGTATGTCTGACTCATTTGTGTGTTGTGTGCTTCCTGCAGGACGTTAGTGACAGCATAGAGAAGGAGCCGCTGGAACCAATCATCCGGCAGCTAGAGGGAGGGGGGCGGGCAGTGGTGCAGGGTGACTGGAGGGAGCACATCACTGTCCCCTTACAGACCGGTAAGCACTGCTGTCGTTAATGCGTACTACGCTGTCCTAACACCACAGACTACTACAAAAAAGTTTTTAGGTAAAATTCTTCAATGTGACTGTGGTGATTCTGCATTTTTGATAGATGTGTAATTTATAAAGTATTTTTTGTTGTTTGTTAATGACTTTCAATGATGTTTTGTTCCCGGTAGATCAGCACAAGTTTTGTTCGTATAAAGGCGGATCAGTCCGGGATCTCCTCCGAGCCATGAGGAATAAGGCAGGTTTCATGTGCTGACTGCAGTGTGTAGTGAGACTGTAGTGAGACTAGTGTGTAGTGTGACTGTAGTGCGACTGTAGTGTGTGGTGGACTGTGTTATAATAAGAGATGTGGAACGGGCTGTGAGTTTCATACTTCTTCCCCATTGGGGTTTACACGCGACCTCCATGCATGTGCTTGGTTCTGCTCTTTGAGAAGACGGTGTTGAGCGGTGCACTGATACACCTTCCCCATCCTCCACCTGGCTCCTGCACTTCCGCGACACCGAAGGCCAGGTTGCCCGCTGGCTAGAGCTGCTGCAGGGCCACCACTTTGAAGTGCAACATCGAGCTGGGCGTCTACACGGGAACGCCAACGCCCCTGCACAGCTCAGGAGTGCCGGCATTGCAGTCGGCAAGAGGAACGGGAGCAGGCGGGGCCGGTGGTGGCGGCGGTCCAAGCAGGCAGCGGCGAAGCTGAGTGGGTGCCCCTGACACCCCAGGAGCTGCGCCAGGCCCAGGCAGCGGACCCTGTGCTGGCGCAGGTGCGCCGCTGGCTGGAGGAGGCGCAACGTCCAGCGTGGCAAGCGGTGTCAGCAGACGGGCCCGAGCTGAAGGAGTATTACGGCCAATGGGGGAGCATCCAACCTCCTCTACCGCGAATGGCAGTCCCCAGCACGAGGGCACAACCTCCGCCAGCTGCTGGTTCCCCGCCTGCTCCGCCCCAAGGTCCTCGGGCTGGTCCACGGCTCGGTGGGGGCGGGGCACTTTGGAACCAACAAGACACTCCACTGGCTCCGACACCGGTTCTACTGGCCGGGGCACCGACTGGACTTCGAGCTCCATGTGCACTGCTGTGACGCCTGCATGGCCCGTATGGAGCGGAGCGGGTGGGCGTGGATGTCCTCGGGCCTTTCCCGGTCACCGAGTCTGGCAACCGCTACATCCTCGTGGCCATGGATAATTTTTCCAAGTGGCCAGAGGGTTATGTGGTGCCGGATCAGTCGGCGGCCACGACAGCGGAGAGGCTCGTGGCAGAAATGTTTGCTCGCTTCGGGGCCTCCGCCGAACTGCATAGTGACTGGGGGTGGAACTTTGAATCCAAGCTGCTGGCTGAGGTGTGCAAGCGGCTGGGTGTGGTGAAAACTCGGACTACGCCACTCCACCCCCAGAGTGACGGGCTGGTGGAGCGGTAGCCTCGCCAGCAGCCACCAGTGGGACTGGGATCAACCTCTGCCCCTGGTCCTTTGGGCGTATCGGTCGGCCGGGCAGGAGTCGACCCAGTGCACGCCGGCGGCCTTGATGTTTGGGCATGAGCTCCAGACGCCAGTGTAGCTGGTGTTCGGGGCCCCGCTGGAGCTAGAGGAGTCCGGTCGGTCCCTGGTGGAGTATCTCCAGCGGCTGCGGGAGCGTCTGAGGGTCGCCCACGACTTTGCCCGCCGGGCCTCTGCCAGCGCTAAGCAAAAGCGTTGGTACGACGTACGCTGTCAGGGACAGCCCTTCCTGGCAGGAGACCGTGTGTGGGTCTTCTGCCCTGACAGGAAGAAGGGTCTGTCCCCAAAGCTGCGTCCCCAGTGGCAGGGGCCTGGCGGGGTCGTGGAGCGACTCTCTGACGTCACTTACCGTCTCGTGGTGCTCCACCGGGACCGGCTGGCTCCTTACAGGCCCAACACCGAGCCTGCAGCTGCTGACCAGGAGGCCAGCGTAACCCCGTCGGCCGGTGCCGACCCTCCGGTTGCTAGCCTAGCCCCGTCTCCTGAGCCCAGTCCGGTTGCTACCCCGACAGCAGCAGCGACTCCCAGGAGGGACTTTGTGGGACGACTGTGGGCTGCAGGGTTGTCAGGGGACGGTCTTGCCTCGGTCTTTGGATCCAGCGCTCGCCACAGTAGTTTACTGTGTTACTAGGCGGAAGTTGTGGCGTTTTTTTTGTTGTTTTTTTTTAAGACGACTATAGTCACCTCTTTAGATCAAACTTTAGATAAAACCCTTTGAGGCTCAGGCAAGTCATACCCGTAACGTCAGCTTACACACAAGCTCCAAAATTTGTGGTAATCGTCTATTCCGAAACGGTTCTGAAAAAGCACGTCTTCATGGAGGAGGCCTATGGCTACAGTGCTCAGCTGCACATCACTCCATAAAAACCTCTTCAGTGACTAATGGATGAATGATGCATATAGAACGGGTTTGTCGTCTTGCTCAAGTGCATGAAAAGATGTTTGTTGAGGCTTGTTCACTTAATGATGACTCCAACTGAATCTGCCATCCTATTTACTCTGAGTTACCTGTGTTTTGTTGACATGCATGATCAGGATCAGTGGTGTCTGGTGAGCTAAATATTTGTGGGGCACAAACCTTTCCTTTAAACGAATCGTTCATCTCAACCCGTTTTCATTCATTTCTATTGATTAACAAGTGTGCCAATGAACACACATCATCACATTCTGTTACAGAGATTAGGCTAAATGATTAATACAATTTAGAAAATCTGTTTTAATCACTAAGCAGAGGCGGAGAGTAGATTTCCCCTGATTCTTCCTTGAGTATCAATACGATTAATTCACAAAGTACCAAGTACATGTAGACTTGTTTCTCCTCACATACTGGGAGAACAGACTAGAAAAGATCTGCAATGTGTAGATCATGAACAACGTGAAGCGCAGGTTTTGTTTTTGGTGGTTAGATAGGGTAGATAACAGAGTGGTGTATCTTTTTTGATAAGTGTAGGTTACTTTGATTAAGATGTATTTTTAACAGATAACTTGAATTTATGATTTAATCCGCCTAACAAGATACAAAGAAGCTATGTGCTACTTGATAATTGATTATTCCTATCATCGGCACGCTTGTTAATCCAGTGAAATGCATGAAAACCAGTTGAGATCAATGGTTCAAATGGACCCACCTATTCTCAGCTCAGCAGATGCCACCGGGCAGTGGCAAGAGAACCTCACAATGAGATTGAGAGAGATGGGAGTTTTAAACGTGTGTTGAGTAAAGCCACATACAGAATGAGGCGAGTGGAAACAGAAGAATGAACAATGCCTTCCTGCAAACTAGTCACAAATTTTGGTAACATACTGCCTATCAAACTCCTCACTAATCAATACATATGTCAAGAGGTACCTAGTGGATGCTGTTCAATAAATTCAATAATTTTCTGTGCAAACTGTATTTTTTAATCTGGGGATAATTTGTGAGTCACAGCAGAGTTCCGTAGAGGGGACTCCTCGCACATTTTGTTCAGGGTCATGTGACTGTCTGCAACAAAATGATGTTCTCGGACTAATTTTCTTGGCTTTCATTGCAACTTCCAATTCATATCTCAGGCTGTCTCAGGAGTACTGAAGACATTTCTCTGTGTATTTTATTCTCATATGCAGGCCGTTTTAAAGCATGCTCTGCAACAAAGGTCACTGGGAGTGATGCTTTTACAACTCCCATAGGACCGGCTGCACAACAGTGCTCCCACCACTTCCTGGGTGGTGGTATATATTGGAGCTGTTGCCAGGTATTTGGTCCTTACTGCATCTGGGAGTGTCATTCAGAACTTAAAATATCTGAATGAGTGTCCCTTTGGACAAACTCACCAATAAGTTTTTTTTTTTCTGCAAGCCAAAAATTCATCCAGCTTACTTTAGCTCCCCTGTAAAACTGCTTCTCAACTTTTTCTTTTTCATCCTCAAAGACACCAGTGGAATCGTCACACTGATCCACACCCACAATCTCTAAGGAAGGCATCCTTTCTTCTTCAGTGGTTTCAAGCAGACACACTGCATTACTGTGGGTGGGTAAATGGAATTCACAGTGTGAGGCTGAACACGTTGTACTGTGGCATTCACAGGGCTGTTTATCGTCGCGGGCCTAATAGCCTGTCCCATGTGCGGTGGTTTTCTTCCGATTCCAAAAACGCAAATTATGCCTTAATGGTGGTACAATTTTACAAGCACAACAAATACCCCCATTCCCCAAATTATAATTAGAAGACGTTTGAAAACACATTGAATTAAATAAACAGTATGCTTATTTATTTGGATCTCAGCAGTTTGCATGTAATGTTTTGGGGAGCGTAAAAAATTAACAAAACGACAAGCCAGTATGGGAGAAAAAAATATATAACTTAACATAGCATTTGAAAAGCAAATCCAAAAATTGAAATCCATTACAAAATCATTTGCAAAAAAAAAACTTGAAAGTGAAAATCTCTTCCTCTTTAATACAAAATATATATTGGATGCTATACCGTGATTTGTTAATGCCTGTTTTTTCTTTGTATATCATTGAATAAAATCATTTTGTGGAAAACTGCTATTCATAGCAGACACCAAAAAGGAGTAAAATTCTTCCTGAAGTATCATGTTCAAGTATTACCCTTCTGGATGGCAGTGGGAATTCTGGGTGTGAAAAATGACACAATACATTTACACCTTCATCTTCACGATGACCTGTAGACTGGGAATGAGACACACACATTGCACACCCTGGCCCCAGAGATACTGTACATTACAGTTTTGACATAAAACAAGGCAATTAATATACAGATTTAAGAAAAAAATGTTGGAAAGGACAAAAGCAGCCAAGTGATAATACAAGTTTGGCTAAATGCTTTAAAACCTCATCAGACAGGAGTTTTATGGGGGCAGAATCAAGCAAATGTATGAATCAGCATTTACTCTTGAGTTTCCATACTCTTATTTAAGCAGAATACCCCTGCACATATATTTCACAGTGAGGTTATCCGTCTGCTACAAGCACAGCTCATAGCTACGATGATCATTATATACTTTTTAAATGTTGTAAATCCCTTTAAAAATAGTTTTAACCTACTATTTACCTACAGAGGCAAAGATCTGACGCTTCATGATTCTGTGCACTATGTACTTGCCTCAAAGCACAGTAGATATGTCCGTTTAAACACTATTAGCACTGAAAGCCAGCCATCAGTTTTCACAAATGAACTGATAAACTTTTACAAGATGATCTCCTGAAGCCATATCATACGTACCACATAAAACCACACGGGAGGGCGATTTTTAAATCTGCCCAAAATCTAAAAAACGAAACAAAAAAGACAAACAATAAACAAAAGAGTTACCCAATAATAAATTGGTCACCTTTGGAATTTAAACCTCACAACACTCCCTGTACCATAAAATGCCTCAGATTCCAGGCAGGTTAAAGGTATTGGCCACGCGGACGGTAAGCACTCCCACTGGAGTCCCACAGGTGAACGCAGGGGCAGTGTCGAGAGGATAAGGAACTTTGGCCACAGCGCATCATCCTTTATCAGAATCAATGCGACACACCCATAACACTCGCTAAGAAACACTGAGAATCGCACACAACAGCTGTAGTCCCCAGCTTCACACAAGTTTGCTGAAGCAAAGTGTATGACGCCCCGCCCCATCAACAGTTTTGGGGGGCGGGGCGGTGGGGTTTACAGGGAGTTTGCCAAAAATATAGACGAAATGAAAGGTACGCCTGGACCCATGTGATACTCGTTGAAAGCACAGGGCTCGCAAGCTCTTCTAGGCAGTGCCGTTTCCCGGCTCCACAGTGACGCAGCGAAGGCACTTGGGAAGGGGAGGCGCCCCCCGGAGGCGAGGTCCGAGCGCTGCAGGCTCTTCACCCACCAGCGCGGGGGAAGGCGGTCAGCCCTGGAATGCGTTCACCTCTTAAGGCAAGAAAATGCTGGACAGGCCAGCGCTGGGCTGGGCTGGGGGGAGGCAGGGCTGGGTTGGGGGGAGGCAGCGCTGGGCTGGGGGGAGGCAGGGCTGGGCTGGGGGGAGGCAGGGCTGGGCTGGGGGGAGGCAGAGTTTGTACAGAGAGAGGTGGGGCTTGTGCAAGGGGAGGCAGGGTTTCTGTTAGAGCAGTCTGGGCTGGTCTGTGAGGAGGCGGGGCTTGTGCAAGGAGAGGCGGGTTTTGAACTGGAGGAGGCGGGTTTTGTAAGGGGAGAGGCGTGGTTTCTGTTGGGGCAGGCTGGGTTTGTGTGGGGGGAGGCACGGTTTCTGTTGGGGCAGGCTGGATTTCTGTTGGGACAGGTTGGGTTTGTGTGGTGGCAGGCATGGTTTGTGTGGGGGGATGCTGGGATTGTGTTGGGACAGGCTGGGTTTGTGTGGGGGCAGGCACGGTTTCTGTGGATGAAGGCTGGGATTGTGTTGGGACAGGCTGGGTTTGTGTGGTGGCAGGCACGGTTTCTGTAGATGAAGGCTGGGATTGTGTTGGGACAGGTTGGGTTTGTGTGGGGGCAGGCACGGTTTCTGTAGATGAAGGCTGGGATTGTGTTGGGGCAGGCTGGGTTAGTGTGGGGGCAGGCTGGGTTAGTGTGGGGGCAGGTTGGGTTAGTGTGGGGGCAGGCTGGGTTAGTGTGGGGGCAGGCTGGGTTAGTGTGGGGGCAGGCACGGTTTCTGTGGATGAAGGCTGGGATTGTGTTGGGACAGGCTGGGTTTGTGTGGTGGCAGGCACGGTTTCTGTAGATGAAGGCTGGGATTGTGTTGGGACAGGTTGGGTTTGTGTGGGGGCAGGCTGGGTTAGTGTGGGGGCAGGTTGGGTTAGTGTGGGGGCAGGCTGGGTTAGTGTGGGGGCAGGCTGGGTTAGTGTGGGGGCAGGCTGGGTGAGTGTGGGGGCTGGCATGGCTTCTGTCGGGGTCCCTCTGCAGTGGTAGTAAGGCAGGAAGAGGCGCCCGTGTGCGCAGGTATGCATGGCCCTGTAGGTGTGCTGCAGCAGGTGGGGGAAGAGGGAGGTGAAGTAGGACACAAACTAATCGGGGATGGAGCCCAGTGTCTTCTGCACATCTGCGGGCAGCTCCCAGAAGTGGTGCTTCTGTTGGGAGAAACAAGATGGAGGATGGGGAAGGTGTATCAGTGCACCACTCAACACCGTCTTCTTAAAGAGCAGAACCAAGCACATGCATGGAGGTCGCGTGTAAACCCCAATGGGGAAGAAGTATGCAACTCACAGCCCGTTCCACATCTCTTATTATAACACAGTCCACTACACACTACAGTCACGCTACACACTACAGTCTCAGTACACACTACAGCCACACTACAGCCACACTACACACTACAGTCACACTACACACTACAGCCACACTACACACTACACACTACAGTCACACTACAGTCTCACTACACACTACAGTCACACTACAGTCTCACAACACACTAAGTGCATCATTCTGACCAGGTGTTTAGTATCGCTGCGGGTTTCCTCTAGACGCGGTAAAGTTGTTTTTTTTTTAATTGCTCATTTGAACAGCAAGGGTTAGGGCTTGAGCCACGTTGTTTGTCTATTACCTGTTAATCACTTCTACTGGTTGCATACCCGTAGAGTGATTGAACATTCGTCTTAAGTAACTTAAATAGCTGTGGAATTTATCAGTAGATTAGCTTTGATTTGGTATTGCTTGTGAGCAATTGTAGGCCATTTAAATAGGCGTGTCAGAGCGACGCTAGCGTATATTAGACTGGCGAAAGTTGTCCTTAGTCAGTAAGTGCATCATTCTGACCAGGTGTTTAGTATCGCTGCGGGTTTCCTCTAGACGCGGTAAAGTTGATTTTTTTTTAATTGCTCATTTGAACAGCAAGGGTTAGGGCTTGAGCCACGTTGTTTGTCTATTACCTGTTAATCACTTCTACTGGTTGCATACCCGTAGAGTGATTGAACATTCGTCTTAAGTAACTTAAATAGCTGTGGAATTTATCAGTAGATTAGCTTTGATTTGGTATTGCTTGTGAGCAATTGTAGGCCATTTAAATAGGCGTGTCAGAGCGACGCTAGCGTATATTAGACTGGCGAAAGTTGTCCTTAGTCAGTAAGTGCATCATTCTGACCAGGTGTTTAGTATCGCTGCGGGTTTCCTCTAGACGCGGTAAAGTTGATTTTTTTTAAATTGCTCATTTGAACAGCAAGGGTTAGGGCTTGAGCCACGTTGTTTGTCTATTACCTGTTAATCACTTCTACTGGTTGCATACCCGTAGAGTGATTGAACATTCGTCTTAAGTAACTTAAATAGCTGTGGAATTTATCAGTAGATTAGCTTTGATTTGGTATTGCTTGTGAGCAATTGTAGGCCATTTAAATAGGCGTGTCAGAGCGACGCTAGCGTCAGAGTTTGTGATGTTATGTTTCACCCCATCCCAGTCTGCTCTCTCCCTCGAAGACCCCCCCTGCGACGTGGGCCTCCACGGCGTCGGAACCCCTCAAACCTCAGCTATCCCCCGCTGACCCCCTGTGAGGACTTTGCTGTCACAGGGGGACTATGGAACTGCCAGTCTGCCACTCGGAAGGCTGACTTCATCCCTGCGTATGCCTCCCTCCAGTCCCTACAATTCCTTGCCCTAACTGAGACCTGGATCACATCTGACAACACCGCCACTCCCGCTGCCCTCTCATCCTCCTTCTCCTTCTCGCACACTCCCCGGCCTTCCGGCCGTGGCGGTGGTACTGGTCTTTTAATTTCCCCCTCGTGGAAATTTTCTGTTCTCCCCCTCTCTGACCTGTCCATATCCACTTTTGAATTCCATTCTGTTGCAGTATCCTACCCTACTAACCTTTTCATTGCAGTTATCTACCGTCCTCCAGGGCCCCTGGGAAACTTCCTTGATGAGCTAGACACCCTTCTCAGCTCCTTCCCTGAGGATGGCACCCCACTGATTCTCCTTGGAGACTTCAACATCCACCTAGAAGCCTCCCAGTCTGCCGCCTTCCTACCGCTAATCGACTCCTTCGGCCTCTCCCTGCAACACTCTCCTCCGACCCACAAGGCGGGCAATGTCCTAGACCTTGTCTTTGTAAGGAACTGCTCATGCTCCGATTTCACGGTTACCCCTCTGCATACATCTGATCACCACTTCATCTCATTCTCCCTCCCTCTTCCTCCCCATCCTCCTCCCACCCACACTTCCTCAGCCCGCCGTAACCTCCGCTCCCTCTCACCCTCTTCCTTTGCCAGCACCGTCACCGCCTCACTCCCCCCTCTCGAATCCTTCTCCAAACTCCCCGCTGACTCTGCATCTGCCACTCTCCTTTCATCTCTCTCCTCCGCCTTTGACTCTCTCTGTCCCCCTGTCTCAAAACCACCTCGCACATCCCCTCCCAGTCCTTGGATATCTGATACCCTCCGTACCTCCAGGGCCAGCCTCCGCGCAGTGGAGAGGAAGTGGGGGAAATCCAGAGACGCTTCCGACCTCATGACTTACCAGTCTCTCCTGGCGGCATTCTCTTCCGATGTCACTGCCGCCAAAGCAAAATACTATCAAACGCAAATTCAGAACTCTGCTTCTAACCCCCGGAAACTTTTCTCCATTTTCTCCTCTCTCCTCAACGCACCGCCTCCTCCTCAGTCCTCCTTCGCTGCTGATGACTTTTCTGATTTCTTCGATGAGAAGGTCACAGTCATCCGCAGATCCTTTACAACCACCACCCCCCTCACTGTGCCCCTCCCCCCCTCTAGGCCCATCCCTTCATTTTCCACTTTCTCCCCCCTTACGGACTCTGATGTTTCTCAACTCCTGCTCTGCCACCGCCCTACAACCTGTGCCCTTGACCCTATCCCCTCTTCTCTTCTCCAAACTATCACACCTGACATTCTCCCATTTGTCACCTCCCTTGTCAACTCCTCCCTGTCTTCTGGCTGTTTTCCGGCATCCTCCAAGAGGGCCCACATCACTCCGCTGCTAAAAAAGCCTACCCTGGATCCCTCCATCATCCAGAACTACCGCCCGGTATCTCTTCTTCCTTTCCTTTCTAAAACTATAGAACGAGCTGCTTCTACTCAACTTTCTTCTTTCTTTTCTAACAACAACCTGCTAGACCCCCATCAGTCTGGCTTCAGATCGGGCCACTCGACAGAGACTGCGCTCCTCTCCGTCAGTGAGTCACTTCATGCCGCACGAGCAGCCTCCCTCTCCTCTATCCTCATTCTTCTAGATCTCTCTGCTGCCTTCGACACTGTGGATCACTCCATCCTCCTGTCTGCCCTGTCAGCAACGGGCATCTGTGGCACAGCCCTGGACTGGATTGAGTCCTACCTCTCTGGTCGCTCCTTCCAGGTTGCCTGGGCTGGTTCGGTATCGACACCTCGGCCCCTCGCCACAGGGGTTCCCCAGGGCTCAGTCCTTGGCCCGCTTCTTTTTTCTCTCTACACTCGCTCCCTTGGCCCTGTGATCACTGCACATGGGCTATCCTACCACTGCTATGCGGACGATACCCAACTCTTCGTCTCGTTCCCGCCGTCTGATACGCAGGTTTCAGCCCGTATCTCTGCTTGCCTGAGGGACATCCAGAGCTGGATGGACAACCACCATCTAAAGCTCAACCCAGGTAAAACTGAAATGATATTCATCCCTGCTAATACCTCTCCCCATCTGGATCTCTCCATTTCTCTCGGGGATACCACACTCACGCCGTCACCCAGTGCAAGGAACCTCGGCGTGGTGATGGACAGCAGACTGTCCCTTTCCGAGAACATTGCGGCGGTGACCCGGTCTTGCAGGTTCTTCCTCTACAACATACGGAGAATCCGCCCCTTTCTCACCCCCTACTCGGCCCAGCTCCTGGTCCAAGCGATGGTTCTGTCCCGCCTGGACTACTGCAATTCCCTCTTGGCTGGCCTCCCAGCGTCCGCCATCAGACCCCTCCAACTCATCCAGAATGCAGCAGCTCGTCTGGTCTTCAACCTTCCCAAATACTCACACGTCACCCCCCTGCTTACTTCCCTCCACTGGCTGCCTGTCATGGCTCGCATCAAATTCAAAACATTGGTGCTAGCCTTCCAAGCAGTTAAAGGGTCTTCCCCAGCTTATCTGCAAAAAATCATCAGACCCTACACCCCTGCCAGACCTCTTCGTTCAGCCTCCACAGGCCGCTTGGCACCTCCCCCTCTCAGAACCTCCACCTCACGCTCACGACTACTGTCTGTTCTGGCTCCACGGTGGTGGAACGAACTCCCCGTTGAGGTCAGAACTATAGAATCTCTCCCCACCTTCAAGCGCAAGCTGAAGACGCACCTCTTCAAGCAGCACCTCTCCCCATCCCTCCCTACCTCCCTGTGAACCTTAATTGTTGTCTCTGTGACTTGCTTTGTGTATCGGTATTTTTAGTTGGCTAAGTAAGCAGTGTTTGGATAGTTAACTTTGGTCACTTTTGCTCTTGTTTGTTTGTTTGTTCAAAAAAAAAAATAAAAATAAAAAATAAAAAATGGCCCTTGTCCTTATCTTTGTTGTACAGGTAGCAGTTGAAATTGTCTTTCAGCGAACTTATCCCTGGTTATGGGTATGCACTTTGTTGTACGTCGCTCTGGATAAGAGCGTCTGCCAAATGCCAATAATGTAATGTAATGTAATGTACACTCGCAGTACAGTCACACTACACACGACAGTCTCACTACACACTACAGTCACACTACACACTACAGTCACACTAGTCTCACTACACACTACAATCACACTACAGTCTCACTACACACTACACACTACAGTCTCACTACAGTCTCACTACACACTACACTCGCAGTACAGTCACACTACACACTACAGTCGCACTACAGTCATACTACAGTCTCAGTACAGTCACACTACAGTCGCACTACAGTCACACTACACACTACAGTCACACTACAGTCACACTACACACTAGTCACACTACACACTACAGTCACACTACACACTACAGTCACACTACACACTACAGTCACACTACACACTACAGTCACACTACACAATACAGTCACACTACACACTACAGTCTCACCACACACTACAGTCTCACCACACACTACAGTCTCACCACACACTACAGTCTCACTACAGTCTCACTACACACTACAGTCAGCTCATGAAACCTGCCTTATTCCTCATGGCTCGGAGCAGATCCCGGACTGATCCGCCTTTATATTGCGCAGATCTACCGGGAACAAAACATCATTGAAAGTCATTAACAAACAGAAAATACTTCAAATTACACGTCTATCAAAAATGCAGAATCACCACAGTCACATTGAAGAATTTTACCTAAAAACTGTTTCGTAGTAGTCTGTGGTGTTAGTACCATAGGACAGCGTAGTACGCATTAACGACAGCAGCGCTTACCGGTCTGTAAGGGGACAGTGATGTGCTCCCTCCAGTCACCCTGCACCACTGCCCGCCCCCCTCCCTCTAGCTGCCGGATGATTGGTCCTTCCAGCGGCTCCTTCTCTATCCTGTCACTCACGTCCTGCAGGAAGCACACAACACACAAATGAGTCAGACATACACTCACTGAGCACAACGCACAAATGAGACATAAACTCACTGAGCACAACACACAAATGAGACATACACTCACTGAGCACAACACGCTAATGACTCAGACATACTCTCACTGAGCACAACACACAAATGAGTCAGACATACACTCACTGAGAACTTTATTAGGCATCTATTAGACTTATTTTTTAGACTTCAGCTGTTGTAGCCAATCTACTTAAGAGATTGGATGCATTCTGTGTTCAGAGATGCTCAGTGAGTGTACATGCAGCACTGTGTATCCACCAGAGAGAGAGAGATAAGATGGAGATAGACAGAGAGAGAGAGACAGAGAGATACAGAGAAAGAGAGAGACAGACAGAGAGAGAGAGAGACAGAGATAGAGACAGAGAGAGAGACTGAGACAGAGATAGAGACTGAGACAGAGAGAGACTGGGAAAGAGATAAGAGAGGGAGAGAGATAAGAGATGGAGAGAGACAGAGATGGAGAGAGAGACAGAGATAGAGACAGGGAGAGAGAGAGAGAGAGAGAGAGAGAGACCTGGAAGAACTGCAGTTGCTTCTCCAGGCTCCAGAAGAAGGGATGTTTGAGCACACTCTCAGCAGATGGTCTCTTCTGGGGCTCCATGCTCAGCATCTGCAGTATGAGATCAGTCGCCACGATGCCTTCTGCACAGACCAGAGCCAACGGACCAGCGTTAGTCACCATGAAGACGCTACTTCTCACTCCGTAATCCCAACCAAGTCAAATGGAAAGAACTCTAAATGCAGTTTAGCTGACTAAATAGGCTCTCTTTCACTATACATTCTCAAATGGCTGGGCGATAGACCGTATGGACAGTTATCTAATGTTTTTTAAGCCAGTAACAATTGGCGTATTGGTTTTTTTCTTTGGTCATACCTGATGCAGTAGTAAACCAATTCAGTGGCCACATTAAAATACCTTCGGGACAAAACATCACTTCAAATATCTAATAGGTGTTGATAAGGCAGCCAATCAGCCCTGAGGCCTTGCAGCTTCCAAAAATGGTTGGCATTTATATATAGCGCCTTTATCCAAAGCGCTGTACATGATGCTTCTCATTCACTCATTCACTCATTCACTCATTCACACACACACACACACACAGCGATTGGTTGCCATGCAAGGCACCGACCAGCTCATCAGGAGCATTTGGGGGTTAGGTGTCTTGCTCAGGGACACTTCGACACAGCCCAGGCGGGGGATCGAACCGGCAACCCTCCAACTGCCAGACACCTGCTCTTACAGCCTGAGCTAATGTCGCCCCACAACAAACACATCACATGATCAGATTGGCGGTTTTATCAACACCCAATGAAGTCTTTTTTTTTGTTTTTTTGTTTTTTTTTGTTTTAAAGCATTTCACATGGTCTCAGAAGTTTGGCATTTGTTACCACATCCGGAATGATTAAAAAAAAAAAAAAAAAAACCAGACCTGAAAACCTAATACAATGATTATTATTACAAAAAAACAACAACAACAAAAACCAAAGAACATTCCATACCTGTGTGTATGGTTTATGGCCCAGCATGCACCACATTCCCATCCAGGGTGTCACAGTCAGAACGCTGAGAAGTGTGATAAAGAGAGAGTCTGACCATGTCGGTCTGTCTGAAGTCGCTCCAGGCTGCAGGCTCCCAGGAGGATGTTGGCTTGCCGCTGCAGGGCCTTGCCATAGGGGTGGCAGCCGTGTGAGACCACGTAGTAAAACACACAGCCCGCGGAGAAGATGTCCACTGTACAGGTCTGCACAAGCACAGCGGCCGTTCAGGTCAATGCACAGTATCTCACGGACCCTGCTCTGCTCAGCTCACAAACATGAGCTGATGAACACAGTCTGGCAAACCAGAAGACATCCTATCCTAGGTGAACTGCGTTGTCAGAATAAACAAGATTTTGAGGAATTCCCAGAATGCAGAATTCTTTCGGACATGGGACTAATGGGTTCTTGAAGGAAAACAACATCATGATATTTCCTTGTAGCCTATTGGTCAGCTGATAACAACACAGATATCTGTATCAAGGGAAAAATCATAATTAACTCATTGAAATGTTATTGAATAAAGCCACATTCATGGATATAATTTGTTTAATAACCTCACACAGATTGTGCTACTAACCCAATTTGATAACCAGAGGGCCCATCTCACCGAGCTCACAGTCCCATGTGTTATGACTCGAAAGAGGTTTTGCACGTTTCGCAAGAGACGCCTGGTCTGGCAGAGTGTGACTGCACTGCACACTTTAGGTGTGCACAACTTCCTCCCAACTGTAAACAGGAACTATCAATTTTCGATTTTGGAATTCCATTGGAATTGGCTGTGTTCCCTCTGACGTAACAAAACAGAGGTGCAAAGTGTTGAGAAACACGTTTGTCAGTTGAAAATACGTCAATTTTGTGAAGCGATACTTGCTGAAGGCATAGTGCGGGGAAGGCTAAATGAGGCTTTCAGGACGTGGGCGACTGGTGAAACAGGCAACCGCACAATGGCAGCCGCAGCAGTGGTTCACTGACATTTCTACTCATGGGCTCACCTGGCCAATCACAGATTCAGAGCGTTTTCAGCCTAATACTGCTCATTTGCAGCTTGTTTGTCAGATTATCGTTGGTAGGCCATTGTTGGACCACCGCCCAATTCTCTTATTAATAGCCGACTGTAAATGCATTTCTAAGGAAACAGATACCAATCCTTACTATTTTTTATGTCTCCAGTCAGGGTGTGTGTTATGTGCTGTAAACATACTCACTAGGGTGTGGCCCTAGTGTCTTTGTGTGGGTGGCGTGTGTGTGTGTGTGTGTGTGTGTGTGTTGTGTGCGTGGGTTTGTGTGTGTGTGTGTGTGTGTGTGTTATGTGTGTCGGGGGCATGTGGGTGGGGTGCATGTGTGCGTGTGTGTCGCATGTGTGTGTGTGTTGCTTGTGTGTGTGTTGTGTGTCGTGTGTGTGTGTCGTGTGTGTGTGGCGTGCGTGCATGTGTGTTTTTGTGTGTATGTGTGTGTGGTGAGTGTGCGTGTGTGTGTGTTGTGTGTGTGTGGTGTGTGTGTGTGTGTTGTGTGTGTGTTGCGTGCGTGCATGTGTGTTTTTGTGTGTATGTGTGTGTGGTGAGTGTGTGTGTGTGTGTGTTGCGTGTGTGTGTTGCGTGTGTGTGTGTGTTGTGTGTGTGTGGTTAGTGTGTGTGTGTGTGTGGTGAGCGTGTGTGGTGTGTGTGTGTGTGTGTGAGTGTGTGTGTGGTGAGTGTGTGTGTGTGTGTGTTGTGTGTGTGTGTGTGGTGAGTGTGTGTGTGTGTGTTGCGTGTGTGTGGTGTGTGTGTGTGTGTGTTGTGTGTGTGTGGTTAGTGTGTGTGTGTGTGTGTTGCGTGTGTGTGGTGTGTGTGTGTGTGTGTTGTGTGTGTGTGGTTAGTGTGTGTGTGTGTGTGTTGTGTGTGTGTGGTGAGCGTGTGTGGTGTGTGTGTGTGTGTGTGTGTGTGTGTGGTGAGTGTGTGTGTGTGTGTGTGTGTGTGTGTGTGGTGAGTGTGTGTGTGTGTGTGTTGTGTGTGTGTGGTGAGCGTGTGGTGAGCGTGTGTGGTGAGCGTGTGGTGAGCGTGTGTGGCGAGTTTGTGTGTGTGTGGTGAGCAGTGGAGGCTGGTGACTTCCAGAATTGAGGAGGCCATTTTTTTCCGCTTGCTCACTTCACTCGCGATGGAATGTTCCCTGTTCTCTTATCTGTCTTTGTGCTGGCCAAAGGCATACTATTTGGAGTGTAAGCTACAGTCAGAAAGTTCTGGCTGATGAAATTCATTGTGCAGAGCTTAGCCTTGTGCCTTCCTGAAGAAATGACATCTGTCATCTTTAATTGTCGCTGCAATAGCTGCAATCAAATCATTCTGGATGGTTTTAGATAGGCCAGAGAACACAGTAGCTTTTGCAATATGCTCCGCTAATAAGGCATCATAGCGCGCTATCAGGGCCACTAACTCCTTGTAGTTTCCCTTATTAGCAGACTGCTCAGTCTCGTCATGCCCTCTAAAAGCCTGTTCTTGCATTCCAAGATAACATGTTGCATCGATGAGACGGATTAATGCATCTCTGTTTCTTCTCACTTGCATATTGTAGTTTGCTCTGTGTAAACGAGCTCCCTCATCTATCAACTCATTGATAGGCACGCGGCCAAATAGCTTCAGCCTGGTATTCGAACCAATGTGCTCACTGCACTGGTCATGCCTTTTCGTAGCCCTGTCTAAATTCTTAGCATCACTGAATCCTTGCACAGACCAAACGTCAAAAGGTGCTTGTTTCTTCCCCATCAGAAGGCATGGCCAACAGTACAAACAGTTGGTCTTAGCGCTCCCCGCCATCCAGGAATACCTGTCATACCAGCCCGCTTTCATCTTATAATATTCATTCTGTTTCTGCTTACCGCCGGCTCGAGTCACACGACTCATCTTGACTTCTGGAGTTGGTCGGCCAGCAGATTTTATCTTCACTTTTGAAGCATGGTCTAAAGTATGGAATGGCTGGGACAACAAATAGTCGACTAGATTTTCTTTACCATCGCATGGCTTGCATCTAGGTTGAACTCCATCCTCCTCTTCCACTGGATTCGGACCCATGCCACCACCACAAGCACCTGTTCCAAGTACATTTTCCTCTTTCACATCCATTTTGCCTGGCTAATCTAGGCTTACTCGAACACACACAGCTAACTGGATGGAAAACAATGAGCTAAACTTCAACTGTAAAAATGTCCAAACTACAGATATTCAGAGATAAATGTCAACGAGCGATTAGCAGCAGCAGCTTTTGCTTTCGAAATCTGTCTCAGAGATGTTGTCAACTCAAGGAGAAATGCCTAGAGTGAAGGGTTTAACGTTAACGTTATCCACTAGAGGGCAGCACTCTATTCGTATTTAGAGTGAATTTCCTCACAGAGCAACAATTCAGTAATTTGATATGGAAGATTATTAAATTGACTTGTACTAAAACGAAATGGACTAAATTAAAAATAAAACTGTTCAATAAATCCCAAATGGTGTCTAACATGACCTATTGAATGTCATTCTCACTCCCTAGTATCTGATATCTGCATATCTCCAGCCCAAGATCTCAAATTGCGCCAGAATCTTTTAAGCAAAAGTATTTGGCCAAATGAGCTATAAACTTCAGGGATGATAGCCAGGGGTGTTCCCTAAATTTCCTCAAAAGCACAAGTTGATAGGACACTCGTAGCCACTATGGCGAGTGTTTGTTTGACTGAAGTGACTGGCGAATTCTCAAAATGGCTTCTGTGTTGAATAGGAAAGGAAAGGATAGTTGATTCCAAATGAACCAGTAGCATGTGATTGGACGAACAAAATGTCAATCTTTCAGCCCTGGACACAATGCATGGTGAGGCCAGGCCTCCGTTGCCCACCCGTTTTCAGTGATCTGGCCAATCACATATTGGCATGAAAAAAAATGCATTACATTGACTTCTATGAGAAGCTAATTTCCTAGGGGAGGCCTGGCCTCCCTTAATACAAACTGATAGGGAAATCTGGCCTGTTGCTTTACAATTGCAATATTGGGTTTTAGCCATGGGAAAATTTAGATTTATGAACAAAACTAAAATAATATGAATATAAAAAATAAAAAATATGTTTTTTGTTAAAATAAATAAATAAAATAAATATATTTATTGTTTTTTTTAAATCTCTCTCTTCTCTCAAATTATTGGGGAGGCCAGGCCTCCTCCACCTCTATGGAGGAGCCTCCACTGGTGGTGAGCGTGTGGTGAGCGTGTGCGGTGAGTTTGTGTGTGTGTGGTGAGCGTGTGTGTGTGTATGTGGCATGAGTAACGCGCTGTGAACACACTCACCGGGTTGTCCTTGCAGTCTTCGCTCAGGACCTCGGGAGCGATCCAGCCCTCAGTGCCCGGCACGCCCGACCTCCTGCTGAAGCTGTGCCGGCCCACGGCCAGCTTCTTACACAGGCCGAAGTCTGAGATCATGGCCCGCACGCGGCCGTGTGCGCTGGGCATGGACACCAGGATGTTGTGTGGCTTCAGATCCCGGTGCACTGCAGGGGCCACACACAACACTTCACCACCAGAAAGAGGAACTGTGCGCTATTTCCGACCTTAACCTAGGAATTTGTATTTGTCTCGGTACTGTAGTTCCTGAAATTGTAGATGCCTTGTCATGGTAGTTACAAACTAATCAGGCCTATCTACCTATCTACCTTGTGTACTCGGCCTTGCAACCAATCATATGTGAATTGTACCTTATCTGGCGTGTTCGGTTGTTTGTTCTATGACCCTGATAGGCACCATTTTGTACGTCGCTTCGGATAAAATGTAATGAACTGCACTCAATTAATCGTCATTCATTACCTGGCCATTTTTCTATCGCACATTAACACCTCACATTGAACCATGTAATGCAAGATAAATAAAAACATAATTACTATGTGCTTGGGGTACATGCGAGTATTGTGAACTTGAAAGGCCTGTAGCGTAGTGGTTAAGGTACATGACCCGCAAGGTCGGTGGTTCGACCCCCTGGTGTAGCCACAATAAGATCTGCACAGCCGTTGTCCAACCTCCACTCTGCCTCTCACTTCCAGGAAAACAGTCCCCAAAGATACGTTTTACCATCCATCAATCAGATTTATAACAGTGCAAATGAACCCAAACTCTGTTTGTAGTTCTACAAGTTTTGTAACATTTTCCAACTGCCTTTCATGACATTACATTAATGGCATTTGGCAGACGCTCTTATCCAGGGCGACGTTCAGTTGATTAGACTAAGCAGGAGACAATCCTCCCCTGGAGCAATGCAGGGTTAAGGGCCTTGCTCAATGGTCCAACGGCTGTGGGGATCTTATTGTGGCTACACCGCGATTAGAACCACCGACCTCACGCGTCCCAGTCATTTACCTTAACCACTACGCTACAGGCCGCCCCAGCAGTAGAAACAAAGGAGGAGCTCACCTTGGGATACGTGATGACAAAGGCCACCATCCTGCCAAGAGGAAGGTGCAGAAGATGATGGTGGCCATATCCTTCAGCATGGAGTCCACCGGGTCCTCCACGCGTACCGGCCGGGCAGGCGTCTCTTGCACGGATGTGACCGGCGGCCGTGCGGGCTTGTCCTCCATATCACTGTCATTCAGCTTCTGCTGTACACAAGAGTGTGTGTGTGTGTGTGTGTGTGTGTGCACGGACAGATACAGATACACAGACACAGACGTTCACCAGTTTGTAGACTTCTTGACAATATTGAATTATTGAGGTGCCATTGAAGGAAATGTAACAATGACGTGAGCATAACGGTAGGTCAGCCATGTCTGCTCAAAAAAAAAGTGTCATCATTTGTCATCTGCACCCTGAGGGCATTTACAGTACAGGTAACTGCACACACAGAGTGCTGTACACCCATGCACACACAGAGTGCTGCACACCCATGCACACACAGAGTGCTGCACACCCATGCACACACAGAGTGCTGTACACCCAAGCAGTACTCATCAACTGACTGATTGCTATTCGCTCATTGGGCTTCTGGGATACTTGTAGCGAGACAGAGGCTCCTTCCCCAGTGTACTGCCTGGCAAGAGAGGATGTTATAGAGAACATCCTGGGGTGACAAACGTACAAACTGGGGGGAGCGCGTGTCAAAAAAGATTGAAAACCCCTGTGATAAAGGATGGTGGTGATGAAATATTATATCCAATGATAATGTGGTAAAATTGGTTCATGTTCCAAAGTAAAATGTTGTCAATAGATTTGTTATGTTCCTGTCTTCTGTCCTTTGTTAGTTTGTCATGGTTTATTATTGTTGTTCTTGTTATTTATTATTTTTCATATTCGTATCTGGTGTTCTGTTTACAGTCATTAGTCTTTGCACTCGTCTTCCCCTGTGATGTCTGAGTCTGAATGTTTACTAGCCCAGTCACTCCCTTGTTTGCGTGCCCTACTATTCGGGTGTTTACAGTAGTTCCGGGGTTCAATCTTCCTTCCAATCTTGCATTCCTTACTTCCTGCTTTCTCTCCATTTCATGTTTGTAAATAGCACTAATTTACTCATCCCAACTAACATAGAATTTGTACAGTACTAATTATACTAAAACACTCATATGTTTGTCAAACTAACAAACTAACATTCACTAGGTTTGGGAATTTGTAATTTAAATCACTTAACTAACTTACTAACGCATCTCCAGTTTCAATTCTGTTCTGTAACTCCGCCTCCCTATTCTATCACTGATTACTTGCTTAGTTTCAGCGAAGTATTCGCACCTGTCTCTCTGTATCTCTGCATCTCCTGATTCTCTGCAAATTGTCTACTCCCTAATCCGGAGCCGTTTGTATTACATGTGTGTCTTTGTGAATCCAGTTTGCGTTTTTGTTTCCCCCTCATCATTGTCCTATTACCCTTTCATGTGTCTCACCTGATGTTTGTTTGTTAGACCGCCCTCACTCCCATGCCCCGCCTAGTTTGTCTCATTCCCGTGTATTTATACCTGTCTTTTTTAGTTGCACACTGCTATTTCGTCTTGTCCTGTTTTGAGTCCTGAGCCCTTCATCCCTTAATCCCTTCCCCCAGTTCTAGCCTCCTTGTTTCCTTGCCCTTGTTTCCTAGTCCTTGCCTTTGTGTATTTTTGTGGATTTCCTGTTTTGACCCCTGCCTGCTTCCCTGGACTATTCTTTGTGTGTTGTGGATTTCTGTACCTCTGCCTTACTGGATTGACCCCCCGGTTTTTGACCCTGGTCTGCTTTTTGACTACGCTCTGTCTGCCCCTTCACCTGCTAGTAAACCTGCCATTTTCCACACCCCTGTCTGCTTCTGGTTCTAAAATGGAGAAAGAGCAGTTCAGTTCAGTTTAGTTAAATTACTACAAATTGGTGGAATTTGCTTTCGGTACAGCTTTTTACAAACAGACTGACACAATTATATGACATATGTGAAACAGCTCATATTTCACAAAGCAAAACAGAACTTTCTGGTACTATCAAAGTTACATGGTACACAGACAGTACAAATTACACTCAATAAATTAGACAGCATGGTAGCAAAAGTATGGAATGGCTATTTTTTCTGAAGATTGTCCACTTCATGGTCCCCCAGCTGATCTCCAATGGCAGTCAGCTGCTGCATTGCGAGGTGTAACCAGATAGACAGCATTACATCACAACACTCACTCACATCCGTGGCTGTATAATTATGTTACAGGTCTGAAATGTCATACTACACAATTCAGCTCAGGGAACAACAAAACAGTGCAAACAAAACTGTTGGAGAGTGATAGGAGAGTGCATATCCAGTGTTGAACTACCGTCATAAAAAGTCTTCTCGGAGTGAACGTTTCAATTGCGGGAAATGTTTTGCTTTTAAATGATTTTTTGTTGAAAAGCGGGCAGAAGAGTGGGACATGATGTGGGACTGAACTGGGGATTCCCCATACATCTCTTTCAAAACCACAATAAAGACCTTGTCCCGGTAGATTCCCACAGGTAGAGGATGACAAAAAGAGAAATCAAACCCAGCAGTGTTTATAACAATCATGTGTTTCACTTCATTTGTGTTTTGCACTTTAAGCAGGCCACTGCCTTAAACCTGCTAGTCCCATAGTGGATTTGCCGTACAGCTCAGATTCCCATTGTGGAGACTTCAGTCAAAGGACAGGCTGAGTTCCAAGCAAAGTTCTGTAAGGAGTTCAGAGGTTCTTACAAGAAACTGATGCCTTTTTTTCCATTATTGGGGCCAGATTACTTTTTGAATGAAATTGACTTAAATTATACCACAAGAAAATGTATTGACATGCATTCGGCTTTACATTTGATCATAATCCTGACTGAATGAACTGTGCTTAAAGTGTAAAGCCGTATTTTACTAGTTATGGATTTGATGCTTTTAACCTGTGGAAAAACCTACAGTAAATCCACAAATTGTGTCCGAGATTCTATTTGAAGCCGGGCCTCGGATAATAGCCGGGGGCGTGGCCGATTCGGACAAATAAAGGCCGGCCCCCAAATATAAGCCGGGATAATATTGCCTACCAGTAGGGCTATCAGTCCATGAGCTCTAGAAGACATTGTTTCGATTTAACTCAATTAAATAAAATAGCTCTTCTTAATATTTTATATTGTTGGTTGGTTTAATACTGTTGCCAATGAAAAGTCGTTGTCCTACACCATGGTCTCCAACACGTTGCTCTCAAGCTACCAGTCGCTTGCCGCCCCCTTCTAAGTAGCTTGCCAAAGGCTGAAGCAGTATACATTTAAACACAATTGTTGCCGCGAGGCATTCCAGCCTACTAATTAAAAAAAAAGTAAATCAGGCAAAATTAAAAATTAACTCAATTTAGGCTACTTGGCTACGCAATAAGGTTTCCATATATTTACAGCACAGCGCACGTTCAATGAATGAATAAAAGCGGCTGCCTTGGCTCGCAATAAACAGACGGGAGGAAATCCCGACACTCTTTCAACTACATAAAACTTAACAGTGAACCATCAAATACCCCTTTGCTCAAGGGCCCAACAGCTGTGCAGATCTTATTGTGGCCACACCGGGATTAGAACCACCAACCATGCGTGTCCCAGTCATTTACCTTAACCACAACACTACAGGACGCCCTGCTACAGTCCAGACATCTGGTCAGAGGCAGAGAACCTCCAGGCAGTGAAACGCACCTCTCATTTCACACAGTGATTATAAATCAGTGCACTTCAATGCATATCTTTTTGGATTGATTAAGTTACTAGTAAATTAGTTTTTTTACGAAAAGGAAATAGCTTGTCATACATGCTTGTACCATGGTTCTCTGTAATTGTATCTGTGTAGAGAGGATGCGAATTTACTACCCAGTCTCCTTGCAAGCTCCAGGTCTACTGTCATTTGATCATTGTCAAAAGTGTAGACATTTGTCTGAAATCAGTGTCAATTGATTCAATTGTAATTCAAAACAGATTTTTGACACAAAGGAAGGTGAGAATAAATTGCTCACTCTACAAATCAAACACAGCAATACATTTTAGGTAAATAACTGGTGGATCGAAAAAATAAAGCAATTAAGCTTGAGATTTGTCATCAGGACAGTATCTGCACCTGTGCGTGCGAGCGTGTGTGTGTGTGCCGAAAAGTATGAGAAAATGTGTGATACAACAAAATGATCATGACACCACTACTAAACCAGCTGAACCAGTATAACCTGATTTGGTCATGGAGGCTTAACTGTCACTACTGAAATAGGCAAAAACATAGTAGACATGCAACCATGAATAATAACCCAAGGTCTGTACAGAACACATTGAATAGATTTTCATTAACAGATAACAGCACACATTTTACATGTTACCTTCAAGGGACACGTGTTGATATAATTTTAGAAGAATTTCCTCCTCTGCCACTCCTTGCATTGTTTGATGTTTATTCATGATAATAAACCTAGTTATCAGCAACCAATTCAAAAGCTCCATAAACAAACAAAACTACACATAACTCTGGTAAAACATGGCCACTGTCCAAAATGGCTTCATTAGCACACAAAGCAATATTGTTAAAATGGGCACTTCGAATTGAAAACATCAGACACAAAATGCAATGTAATTATGTTTAATAAAAAAATGCAAAGTTTGTACTGTCGTGTCTAGGAAACGACAGAGTCCAAATCTCCAATTTGTCGAAAAACATCTTCACGAGGGAAAAGACACCACGGCAGCAAGCTCTTCAGGAAAATCAGACTTTATTTAGCACAAGTGCATAAAGCCGGACCAGTTTTGCAAAAACATGGACCTGGACTGTCATTTTTACACCCATTTTATACACAGTTAAAACATCATTGTGGCCAATCACCCACACTGTTCTTATCTTGACTCCTCCTAAAACATCAGCTGACTTGGCAGCGCTACCTTCTCGGTTCTGAAACCATTGTGGCGAATCGCCCTATTGATTTCCAAAACAAAAAAGGATTTTATTACATACATCTTGCTTTGTAGGCTGTTTCTTCTAACAAACTGGAATCATTAACGTGGGAAACATGTAAAACACGGTGCTATTCACTATATAGTGTTTTCCAGAACTTTCTACGACCTATAGATCATTTTTGGTACTTTTTGCAGCATAATAATCATTTTTGGTACTTTTCACTTCATGTTAATTATTTTACTCAACTTTAGATTACACATGGGTCACTTATGCACTTCTAACACAAACTTATCAGCAGTAAATCATTGAAAATATACAGACATACTAAACATTTGATTAATATTCTCTTCTAATATTCTTTTCTAATATACAGACATATTAAACATTTGATTAATATTCTCCTCTAAGTGAGTAAATGTATGTTGCATTCTTTGCATTCTTTGCTCTCATTTCAACAGTTTTCACTGTGGTTTCTTGCGTTTTCATAAACTCAGTTGTAATTAATGTTGTAGGTTCATTTGATTTGATAACAAGCAGCGTACATGGGATATATTGATTATAAGCGCCCCCCCCTGCCAGCTGGCTGCTTTATTAAACTCCGGTTACATATGGGTCACTGTGTAATTCTAGCACAATTTAGCAGTTGACCAAACATAATAGGAGGGTTAATGTATGTATTCTAGTTAAATGTTAACAACAAGTAAGGCTATAATAAAATCATTGCGCTGCTACCTCAACGTTAACAGATTACAAAATCAATTAACTCTTGGAAATTAAAAGCACTACAATGTAACATTTGTGACCAAGTGCAAGAATTCAAAAATAATTCAAGAAAAACACATTTCCCTTGCCCCCTTCAAAATGCAGGTGAGCAGTGAGTATACCTCTTGTGCAGGCAGGCTGTAGGTGTTCAGTTGAATAAAGAAATGTTAACCAACCCTGTTCCTGGAGATCTACCATCCTGTACCTTTTTACACTAACCTTAGCAAAGCACACCTCATTCAACAGCTAGAGATTTTGTTGAGCTGCCACTTAGTAGTCATGCAGGTCAAATTATGGTTGAAATGCAAACCTGCAGGATGGTATATCTTCGGGAAAAGGTTTGATTTCTACCTTGCCTTGCTACTCCTGCTGATTGTAATGCCATGAGCAACTGGCCCTTGGAAAGTAAAACCCAGGTAGAACTCAACATTTTCATTCTCATAAGGGATTGAATCTGAATTCAAAGCATGTATCATGAATGGTTTCTTTTCAGCGCCCTCAATGTAGACTTTTCCATCTTTTGTCCAACCTTGAACACGTTTCAGCAGAAGTTCAACCTCTCGCATTTTCCACACATCTCCACTTAGCCACTTCTGTTTCTTCTCAGACATTGAGAGAAGTTTGTTGAACATTTCCAGGCTGCTCTTGTGAACAATCTTACTCAGTCCTTTTTCTTTGCCAAGAAAGAAATGAGTGAAAAGCCTCTTTCCTTTTTGAGGTAAATCTTTCATTTTTCTGATGTAACCTTGTTTGAGACCACCAACAGCTGCCGTGATGATTTCATATTTGGCATCTCTGTCATGGTTGTTATCATCATCTTCAGGCCAGAATAGCAGAGTTTGTAAAAAAAGAAAATTAGGCGAACATTTACCTCTCTCTTTTTGGAACCTCCGGCTAAGTTCCTGAAGGGCTTGAAGTGTTCCGGGTTTGGAGGAAGTTGCAGAAAGACAACTTAAGGCAATCTGTGACGATATGTATGTCACAATTTCAGTTTGATCTAAGTTATGCTTATTGCAAGGATAAGCAGCAATGATCTGTTCTAACTGTGCACGTTTCTTTTCAGACAAAAGTGAAAAGACTGCAGTCATGTTACCACCACCAAGGCTGCAAATGTTCATCCAGCACAGCAGACCTTGGTTAAGTCTAGGCAATGGTACCTCTCCAAAAAGTTCACCATACCAGGATGATTTTTTCGCTAGCCACTTTACTGGATTGTTTATCTTAATTTCAGTGCTGAGTGGTTCATGGCCTGAAGTGGTGGCAGTCTGGAAATATGCTAGGTCTTCAGATATCAGTTCAAGGGCTTGCCACATGTTTTTCTGAATGCTTTTCAGTTCGCTGTGAAAATGTATCCAGGGATGTTTCACAGCTTCTGGAATGTGATCTGAGAGCAGGTACTGCATACACTCTTCCTTTCTATTGCGAAACACACGCAAAATGAGCTGCAAAATATCACATGCAAGGTCAACTTCTGCAAAGTAGCCTGTGATCACATTTTCTTTATCTGTGTTGGCTGCTGTCTGGCATGCTCTGAAGCACTGCATTCCTTTTAGTGCTGTTCCAATTGCACCCACAGTGCCTTCAGCAGTAATCTCGCCTTCAAGCACTTTGCATTTCGCTTTGAACCATCTCTTGTACACCTGGCCTTTTGTGTCTAAGAAAAAGGAATTGTTTGGTTTTTTTCGTTCTGCAATCTCTGCCCAGTGTTCAGCTTTTTCAAACATTTCTTCTGTGTAATGCAGTCGAGCAAGTTGCTGAGCAAAGAAGGCATCGTCACCAAAACGCTCATAGGCTTTCTGCAGAACTTCAACTGCCCTCTCTGTGGTTTCTGCCTTCAGAATATGTTCGATGAGAGGTGAAAAGGAACTGTCCTTTTCATCACCTCTACTGATCTTGCTGCGCCTCATGCAAAGATCCCGCAGAAATTTGTGGTAATCCTCTTTTCCAAAACTGTTCTGAAAAAGCATGTCTTCATGGAGGAGGTCTATGGCTACAGTGCTCTGCTGCACATCGCTCCATAAAAGCTGTTGGAGAAGTTCTTTGGCGACTAATGGATGAATGATGCGTATACATTTGATGTTTGTCTTCTCATTTCTCAAGTGTATGAAAAGAAGTTTGGCTTGTTCACTTAACGATGACTCAAACAAATGCCTTGAGAATGTGTCATCGCGTTTACGCAGCGTTTCCGGTGTTTTGTTCAGGTGCATGCTCAGTAGCAAGAGAACCTCACAATGAGACTGAGTGAGGTAAGAGTTTTGAACATGTGTGTTGAGTAAAGCCACGTACAGAATGAGGCGAGTGGAAACAGAAGAGTGATCAATGCCTTCCAGCAAATCAGTCACAAATTTGGTAACATACTCCCTATCAAACTCTTTACTCATCAACACAAATGTCAAGAGGTGCTCCGGTGGATGCTGTTCTTTAAGTTCAGTCATTTTCAGGGCAAATTGTTTTTTCTCACCCTCGGATAATTTGTGAGTCACCGCAAAGTTCTGTAAAGGTGAGTCCTTGCACATTTTTTCTGGGTCATGTGACTGTCTGCAGCTCAGAACAACAAAACACAGTATTCCTTGATTGATTTTCTTGGCTTTCATTGCAACTTCCAATTCATTTCTGAGGCTGTCTAGATAGTCATTTTCACAGTCCTCCACCAGGAGGAGTACAGGAAGGCATTTCTGCGGGTCTTTTTCCTCATATTCACGCAGTTTTACAGCATGATCTGCGACACGGGTCACTGGGAATGATGCTTTTACAACTCCGCATCTTAGATCTTTTCTGTTGTTCCATAGTACATGTCGTGCAACAGTGCTCCCACCACTTCCTGGGTGGTGGTACATATTGATGCTGTTGACATGCATTTGGTCCTTACTCCATCTGGGAGTGTCATTCAGACATTTGGAAATCTCCTTATAGGTGTCCCTTTGGATAAACTTCCCAACCATTTGGTTTTCTGCAAGCCAGAAATTCACCCAACTTACTTTACCTCCCCTGTAAAACTGCATTTCAACTTTTTCTTTTTCATCCTCAAAGACACCAGTGGAATCATCACATTGGTCTACACACAGGATCTCCAAGGAAGACATCCTTTCTTCTTCAGTGGTTTCAAGCAGACACATTGCATTACTGTGGGTGGGTAAATGCCTGGAATTCACAGTGTGAGGCTGAACATGTTGTACTGTGGCATTCACATGGCTCATTTTCATCCCTACAACACTCTTGTTGTTTATCGTCTCGGGACTGCAAGATATCTGGGCATAGCCTGTCCATGTGGTGTGATTTTCTTCAGATTCCGAAATACAAATGATGTCTTCATGGCCTTGCATCTCAGAGTAGAACTCATAGAAAGTGTGAACCATTGGTAGCTCCACTGGTGAAGTGAGAAGAAAAATCACTGAAAAGGTGCCTGGGGGAAGAACTTGTTTACAGATCACCGACACTGCCTCCTTCAGAAGAGTCTTTGCAGTCTTGATCCAGGTCATTTCATCACAGGGAGTTTCATTTCCACGGTAGCCATTTCGTCCATTGCAAAAAATCCAGCTGACCTGTTCAAACAAGTTCAAATGGCTCGCAAATTCACTGATGTTCATCTCACTTGAAATTTTGTAACTATGCAGGAAATGCAAGTTTGGGGCATGGTGATCATGGTATTTCTTGCATAATCCAGACAGGTTAGAATCAGGGTCAAAGTCAAAGACACAGAATATCTTCATGTTCACTATGAAGTCAATGGAACTCAAATGCTCACTTTCAAATTTGTTAGTGACAAGAATGTACCACTGGTCTTTGTCTATGACTTTTTTTCCACCAGTCACCAACTTCTCCAATTTTCTTCCAAGGTTTTGCACGATATTCGGTGTGTTGATCAGACAAGACTGTTCAGCCTTTTCTCTCCTTGCATCTCTGTCTTTAATATGTTGGTAGAACATATCGTGATCACTAACTGGTTCTGTTTTAGCGCCTATTCTCTCATAGGAGATTTTCTTTTCAAACTCAACTTTGTTTGATGCTTTTTGGAAATTTGGTAGACAGACAGGGTAAACTCGGTTTTTCACAATGCTTATTTCTGGCACAATGTCAACTTCTATGACATAATGTTCCTCTGTGCAGTTCCCAACCTTTATAAACTCTGGTTCATGTATGCACCTTCGCACATGTTCACTATTCTGCTTTGAGAAACTTCTTTCAATGTGATCAAATGCATCAATGTACATGTCTTTCTCTTTCACAGGAACACCTATTACCTCACCATGTACAAAGCTAGTGTCACATTTACTGTCCATCACTCCAAAATGTATGGTACCATTGGACCGCATATTCATGCATGCAGAGCCAAATTTAAAAACCTCTCTTGCAAACATTGCTTGCAGGCTTTGACGGCATAACGTAGCTGCTATGGCTAACGATTTGTATTCATGACAAGGTGTGATAAGGTCAGAAACACCAGATTCAGGCAGAAGTACACTGTGCTGTAAGTATGTACATTCAGAACCCTTTTTGCCTACAGGCCGTGGTTTACAGTCCATCTTTGTAGATAACACACTCACTGACTGTTCCTGGTGTGACTTATTCTCTGGATCTGGAGGGACTTGTGTTGGTCCAGCATCTGTGTCATGACTGCCTATCGATTGCTGCTCCTTCTCATCTCCACCTTTTCTCTTTTTCAGGGCTTTTTGAGGTTCTTGCACTCGTGAAGACTCGATCAGCGCATTCCTTTTTTGGATTATCAAGTGAGCCTGCCCTGATTTCATTCCAATTTCTTTTTTCAGATAGTTTTTTGTTAGTCCCAGGAGAACTTGCCCACTAACTTCCTTCTCATTCATTTTCTTAATGTAGTTCTCTTTCACTCCTATGGACTTCAACCAAGAGCTGACGTCACAATCCTTCCATTTTTCAACTGGTTGACAGTTATGTCCTTCCACTAAATTAAAACAAAAAAAGTATTTTTTCAACATTGTAACAAGTAGCTTGTTTGTGCAATAAGAACTGCATAAAAAGTATTTTTCATTTAATGAGTTTTCACACTTACTCATTATGAGGAGAGTATTGCTGTTTTCATTTGTAGGCAGACAGAACAGTTTCACTTACTCAGCTCCATCAATCTGTAGAGAAAACAGAACCAGGCAAGCCTGGTTTAGCCGGACCCTGATGTAGCAAACGGGAGTATGTGTGGCAGAAACTATAGGGGTTGACCCATGCCCATCACCGCAAAAGTGGAACTGGACCCTCCACTTTTTTATTAATAATATAAATTTATAACATTATATCAGCCATATATTATATAACTGCTCTCCCATGAAACCAGAAGCAATGTTAAATATAACTCTCATTTATAGGCTACATTTACTTCCTTAATTTTCCATTTCAGAATGCTGAAAAATGTGTTTAGTGGCTTTAAGAGCATTGCATTGTGGTTTTTGTTGTGATATGGTAGCAGCTTTGAGATTGCCATGTGTCATGACCACCCGGCACAAGTGGACACACATAATGGGGAGACCACACCGTTTGTAACGTTTAATCCATCCATTATCTGAACCCGCTTATCCTGAATAGGGTCACAGGGGGGCTGGAGCCTATCCCAGCATACATTGGGCGAAAGGCAGGAATACACCCTGGACAGGTCGCCAGTCCATCGCAGGGCACACACACCATTCACTCACACACTCATACACTCATACACTCATACACTCATACACTCATACCGATGGGCAATTTAGACTCTCCAATCAGCCTAACGTGCATGTCTTTGGACTGTGGGAGGAGGAAACCGGAGTACCCGGAGGAAACCCACGCAAACACGGAGAGAACATGCAAACTCCGCACAGAGAGGCCCCGGCCGACGGGGATTCGAACCCAGGACCTCCTTGCTGTGAGGCGGCAGTGCTACCCACTGCGCCATCCGTGCCGCCTGTGGAATCAAATACTTAATAATATTTAAAAGGGTAGAAATCACAGCATAATTGTAGGATATACGCATATTGCCTATGCCAGAACCACCTAAACTGAGATTTTACTCACCTTGTGCTGGAAAGCGTCGGTCTGGATTAGCCTATATGTTGATTTTTCTTACGCTATATGGATATAGTATAGGCGAGTTTACGCGCCATAAGTAGCAGGATTTAGCCGATGTTATGAACCTATAAACAGAAGTAACCATGTTCACTGAAAATCTAATTCACCAGGACAAACAAGACACTTTATCTCAAGCATGTAGAGTTACGTATTTACATCATTGCCTAATAATAAAAAATGATTAAAAATCAATGAAGAATAACAGTAGCTATTCGAGAATATCATAATAATCACAGTTGTATGTTTCATTATACATATAAATCTCTCTTATACAATAACAGAAATCATCTGAAGCACAAAAAAAGAACACGAACCCTAGGAGATTTCTTCAAGTGTCGCGACTGCATTCAAGACAACTTCGTATGCAGCAGTCTAAAATCATAAATTTATAGAAACTCAGCCCTCCGATTCTGATTCGCCAAAAAGTCAAGCTGAGTTGCTTTATTACTCCATAAGTTTCGATTTCCTGAGAGATACGTCCTGAAGTCACTGAGCTGCGGTAGGTTGTGTTTTCTTTAATGTGGATTTGGAGGTGGGATTCAAGCACAATTATTCTTTAGGCAAAGATAGATCGAATGTTCAAGGTTGTTTATTTGTCACATACACAGAGATCCAATGTGCTGTTCACTGTGCGATAACAGCTTCCGATGGGTGGAATAAAATACTTTAAAAATATTTAAAAGGGAAGAAATCACAGCATGATTGTATGCATGATATTGCCTATGCCAGAACCACCTAAACTGAGATTTTACTCACCTTGTGCTGGAAAGCGTCGGTCTGGAGTAGCCTATATGTAGATTTTTCTTACGCTATATGTATATGGTATAGGCGAGTTTACGCGCCATAAGTAGCAGGATTTAGGTGATGTTATTAACCTATAAACAGAAGTAACCATGTTCAGTGAAAATCTAATTCACCAGGATAAACAAGACACTTTATCTCAAGCATGTAGAGTTACGAATTTTCATCATTGCCTAATAATAAAAAATGATTCAAAATCAATTAAGAATAACAGTAGCTATTCGAGAATATCATAATAATCACAGTTGTATGTTTCATTATACATATAAATCTCTCTTATACAATAACATAAATAATCTGAAGCATAAAAAAAGAGCACGAACCCGAGGACATTTCTTCAAGTGTCGCGACTGCATTCAAGACAACTTCGTATGCAGCAGTCTAAAATCATAAATCTATAGAAACTCAGCCCTCCGATTCTTGATTTCCAAAAAGTCAAGCTGAATAGCTTCATTTATATACTCCATAAGTTTCGATTTCCTGAGAGATACGCCCTGAAGTCACGGAGCTGCGGTAGGTTTTGTTTTATTTAGTGTGGATTTGGAGGTGGGATTCAAGCATAATTATTCTTTAGGCAAAGATAGATAGAACGTTCAAGGTTCAAGGTTGTTTATTTGTCACATACACAGAGATCCAATGTGCTGTTCGATTCACTGTGCGAGAAACAGTAAATAAAAATAAATAAAAAAAAACAAATAAAATGTCTAGTGCAATACCAGTCTATATACATGCAATCAAATATACATACAAATCTAAATCCGGCCGGTAGCGTAGTGGTTATGGTATATGACTGGTACATGACACGATGTCATAAAACGTCTTTTTACCGTGAGAAGTCCCGACCTGTTTACATTTAGGCAGATGTGCATGCAAGTTAAATTGCTGTCTTCAATTTGGTCGCAGCAAAAAGTCAAGCTGAATAGCTTTATTACTCTATAAGTTTTGATTTCTTGAGAGATACGCCCTAAAGTCACGGAGCTGCGGTAGGTTGTGTTTTCTTCAGTGTGGATTTGGAGGTGGGATTCAAGCAAAATTATTCTTTAGGCAAAGATAGATAGAATGTTGAAGGTTGTTTATTTGTCACATACACAGAGATCCAATGTGCTGTTCGATTTACTGTGCGAGAAACAGTAAATGAAATATATCAATAAATTAAAATAAAATAAAACAAATAAAATGTCTAGTGCAATACCAGTCTATATACATGCAAACAAATATACATAGAAATCTAAATCCGGCCGGTAGCGTAGTGGTTATGGTATATGACTGGTACATGACACGATGTCATAAAAAAAATTTTTACCGTGAAAAAATAAAATAAAATAAATAAAATGTAAAGCAAGGAATTGGGCTGTTGGCTGGAACATTTTGTATTAACATATACCTGCAGTCATGGCATGACCGCCCCCTTTATAATTTACAGTGTAAACGAAAACCTAAGTGGTGTGCTAAGAATAAATTGCATCTCACTGAATACATTTTGCATATGGCAAGGGTAAGGGTCCAAATTCTGAATGCAAAGTGAGTTATCATAGTGGATAGACTATATTGGGCGGCCTGTAGCATAGTGGTTAAGGTAAATGACTTGGACATGCGAGGTCGGTGGTTCTAATCCCGGTGTAGCCACAATAAAATCTGCACAGCCGTTGGGCCTTTGAGCAAGGCCCTCACTCTACAAATCAAACACAGCAATAGATTTCAGGTAAATAAACTGGTGGATAGAAAAGAGAAAGGAATTAAGCGTGAGATTTGTCATCAGGACTGTGTGCGTGTGTGCGTGTGTGCGTGTGCGTGTGTGCGTGTGCGTGTGTGCGTGTGCGTGTGCGTGTGTGCGTGTGCGTGTGTGTGTGCTGAAAAGTATGAGAAAATGTGTGATACAACAAGATGACCATGACACCACCACTAAACCAGCTGAACCAGTATAATCTGATTTGGTCATGGAGGCTTAACTGTCACTGCTGAAATAGGCAAAAACATAGTAGACATGCAACCATGAATAATAACCCAAGGTTTGTACAGAACACATTTAATTGATTTTCGTTAACAGAGAACAGCACATATTTTACATGTTACCTTCAAGGGAAACGTTCTAATATAATTTTAGAAGAATTTCCTCCTCTGCCACTCCTTGGTGGAACACTACCTCTGCCACTCCTTGCATTGTTTGATGTTTATTCATGATAATAAACCTAGTTATCAGCAACCAATTCAAAAGCTCCATAAACGAACAAAACTACACATAACTCTGGTAAAACATGGCCACTGTCCAAAATGGCTTCATTAGCACACACATTAGCACACTTCTAATAGAAAACATCAGACACAAAATGCAATGTAATTATGTTTAATAATAAAATGCAAAGTTTGTACACTGGAAAATTTGATACAATTCCTGTTCTTTTAGCTCTTGTACTCCAGCACATTGGATTTGAAATAAATAAATTAAAATGACTTTAAAATCCAGACTGTCACCTTTAATTTGAGGGTATTTACATCCATATTGGGTGATCCTGTTGGAATTACAGTCCCTCATTTTAGAGAACCAAACATTTTGGACAGTTGGCTTGGTCAGCTGTTTCTGATTAGCCAGGTGTATTCAATCACTTCCTTAGTACAGGTGTAAGAGCTTTCAGAATGTCATCCTGATTCTAGGCTTTTGATTGCCAATGGAGTCTATTATTGCCGTTTGTCAACATGAACATGAAGTCAAGGAAGCCATTATGAGAAATTAAAAAAATAGTCAGAGATATACACTCAATGAGCACTTTATTAGGTATTTATTAGACTAATTTTTTAGACTTCGACTGCTGTAGCCTATCCACTTTACATTTAGGCAGATGTGCATGCAAGTTAAATTGCTATCTTCATTTTGGTCGCAGCAAAAAGTCAAGCTGAATAGCTTTATTACTCCATAAGTTTCGATTTCCTGAGAGATACGCCCTAAAATCACGGAGCTGCGGTAGGTTTTGTTTTCTTTAGTGTGGATTTAGAGGTGGGATTCAAGCATAATTATTCTTTAGGCAGAGAAAGATAGAATGCTCAAGGTTCAAGGTTGTTTATTTGTTACATACACAGAGATCCAATGTGCTCGATTCACTGTGCGAGAAACAGCAAATAAAATAAGAAATATATCAATAAATTAAAAAAAAATAAAACAAATAAAATGTCTAGTGCAATACCAGTCTATATACATGCAAACAAATATACATACAAATCTAAATCCGGCCGGTAGCATAGTGGTTATGATATATGACTAGTACATGACACGATGTCATAAAATTTATTTTTACCGTGAGAAGTCCTGACCTGTTTACATTTAGGCAGATGTGCATGCAAGTTAAATTGCTATCTTCGTTTTGGTTGCAGCACATTTGACACGCAAGATCCTTGTATAAATTTTACGGTGAAGAGTACCTGACCGCAAGTGTGGTTTAAAAATGTGTTTACTCGGCTAAAGTGACTAAAGTCACCTCTTGAGATCAAACTTTAGATAAAACACTTTGAGGCTCATTAGCTAGCACACAAGCTATCGTCTACGAAATTTGTGGTAATCGTCTATTCCGAAACGGTTCTGAAAAAGCACGTCTTCATGGAGGAGGCCTATGGCTACAGTGCTCAGCTGCACATCACTCCATAAAAACCTCTTCAGTGACTAATGGATGAATGATGCATATAGAACCGGTTTGTCTTCTTGCTCAAGTGTATGAAAAGATGTTTGTTGAGGCTTGTTCACTTCATGATGACTCCAACTGAATCTGCCATCCTATTTACTCTGAGTTACCTGTGTTTTTTTGGCATGCATGATCAGGATCAGTGGTGTCTGGTGAGCTAAACATTTGTGGGGCACAAACCTTTCCTTTAAACGAATCGTTCATCTCAACCCGTTTTCATTCATTTTCACTGATTAACAAGCGTGTCAACGAACACACATCTTCACATTCTGTTACAGAGATTAGGCTAAATGATTAATACAATTTAGAAAATCTGTTTAAATCACGAAGCAGAGGCGGAGAGTACATTTCCCCTGATTCTTCCTTGAGTATCAATACGATTAATTCACAAAATACCAAGTACCATCACATATAGCCAGCTCTCCTTTAGTAGCTCAGACCTTATACATTTATTTATTTCATTATGAAATTGTGCATTTTATCGATATTATTTGCAGATACATGTAGACTTGTTTCTCCTCACACAGACTGGGGGAACAGACTAGAAAAGATCTACAATGTGTAGATCATGAACAATGTGAAGCGCAGGTTTTGTTTTTGGTGGTTAGATAGGGTAGATAAGAGTGGTGTATCTTTTTTGATAAGTGTAGGTTACATTGATTAAGATGTATTTTTAACAGATAACTTGAATTTATGATTTAATCCGCCTAACAGGATACAAAGAAGCTATGTGCTACTTAGTCCTACCATCGGCACGCTTGTTAATCCAGTGAAATGCATGAAAACCGGTTGGTTCAAATGGACCCACCTATTCTCAGCTCAGCAGATGCCACCGGGCAGTGGCAAGAGAACCTCACAATGAGATTGAGAGAGATGGGAGTTTTAAACGTGTGTTGAGTAAAGCCACATACAGAATGAGGCGAGTGGAAACAGAAGAATGATCAATGCCTTCCTGCAAACTAGTCACAAATTTTGGTAACATACTGCCTATCAAACTCCTCACTAATCAACAACATATGTCAAGAGGTACCTAGTGGATGCTGTTCATTAAATTCAATAATTTTCTGTGCAAACTGTATTTTTTAATCTGGGGATAATTTGTGAGTCACAGCAGAGTTCCGTAGAGGGGACTCCTCGCACATTTTGTTCAGGGTCATGTGACTGTCTGCAACAAAATGATGTTCTCGGACTAATTCTCTTGGCTTTCATTGCAACTTCCAATTCATATCTCAGGCTGTCTCAGGAGTACTGAAGACATTTCTGTGGGTATTTTATTCTCATTTTAAAGCATGCTCTGCAACAAAGGTCACTGGGAGTGATCCTTTTACAACTCGCAAAGGACCGGCTGCGCTACAGTGCTCCCAGCACTTCCTGGGTGGTGGTATATATTGGAGCTGTTGGAAGGTATTTGGTCCTTACTTCATCTGGGAGGGTCATTCAGAACTTAAAACATCCTAATGAGTGTCCCTTCGGACAAACTCACCAATAATTTTTTTTTTTTCTGCAAGCCAAAAATTCATCCAGCTTACTTTAGCTCCCCCGGAAAACTGCTAATCAACTTTTTCATCCTCAAAGACACCAGTGGAATCGTCACACTGATCACACCCACGATCTCTAAGGAAGGCATCCTTTCTTCTTCAGTGGTTTCAAGCAGACACACTGCATTACCGTGGGTGGGTAAATGCCTGGAATTCACAGTGTGAGGCTGAACATGTTGTACTGTGGCATTCACAGGGCTGTTTATCGTCTCGGGCCTAATAGCCTGTCCCATGTGCGGTGGTTTTCTTCCGATTCCAAAAACGCAAATTGTGCCTTAATGGTGGTACAATTTTACAAGCACAACAAATACCCCCATTCCCCAAATTATAATTAGAAGACGTTTGAAAACACATTGAATTAAATAAACAGTATGCTTATTTATTTGGATCTCAGCAGTTTGCATGTAATGTTTTGGGGAGCGTAAAAAATTAACAAAACTACAAGCCAATATTGGAGAAAAAAATATATAACTTAACACCACTAAAAACATTGGACACATTCTAATAGCATTTGAAAAGCAAATCCAAAAATTGAAATCCATTACAAAATCATTTGCAAAAAAAAAACTTGAAAGTGAAAATCTCTTCCTCTTTAATACAAAATATATATTGGATGCTATACCGTGATTTGTTAATGCCTGTTTTTTCTTTGTATTTCATTGAATAAAATCATTTTGTGGAAAACTGCTACTCATAGCAGACACCAAAAAGGAGTAAAATTCTTCCTGAAGTATCATGTTCAAGTATTACCCTTCTGGATGGCAGTGGGAATTCTGGGTGTGAAAAATGACACAATACATTTACACCTTCATCTTCACGGTGACCTGTAGACTGGGAATGAGACACACACATTGCACACCCTGGCCCCAGAGATACTGTACATTACAGTTTTGACATAAAACAAGGCAATTAATATACAGATTTAAGAAAAAAATGTTGGAAAGGACAAAAGCAGCCAAGTGATAATACAAGTTTGGCAAAATGCTTTAAAACCTCATCAGACAGGAGTTTTATGGGGGCAGAATCAAGCAAATGTATAAATCAGCATTTACTCTTGTGTTTCCATACTCTTATTTAAGCAGAGTACCCCTGCACATATATTTCACAGTGAGGTTATCCGTCTGCTACAAGCACAGCTCATAGCTACGATGATCATTATATACTTTTTAAATGTTGTAAATCCCTTTAAAAATAGTTTTAACCTACTATTTACCTACGGAGGCAAAGATCTGACGCTTCATGATTCTGTGCACTATGTACTTGCCTCAAAGCACAGTAGATATGTCCGTTTAAACACTATTAGCACTGAAAGCCAGCCATCAGTTTTCACAAATAAACTGATAAACTTTTACAAGGTGATCTCCTGAAGCCATATCATATGTACCACATAAAACCACACGGGAGGGCGATTTTTAAATCTGCCCAAAATCTAAAAAACGAAACAAAAAATCAAACAATAAACAAAAGAGTTACCCAATAATAAATTGGTCACCTTTGGAATTTAAACCTCACAACACTCCCTGTACCATAAAATGCCTCAGATTCCAGGCAGGTTAAAGGTATTGGCCACGCGGACGGTAAGCACTACCACTGGAGTCCCACAGGTGAACGCAGGGGTAGTGTTGAGAGGATAAGGAACTTTGGCCACAGCGCATCATCCTTTATCAGAATCAATGCGACACACCCATAACACTCGCTAAGAAACACTGAGAATCGCACACAACAGCTGTAGTCCCCAGCTTCACACAAGTTTGCTGAAGCAAAGTGTATGACGCCCCGCCCCATCAACAGTTTTGGGGGGCGGGGCGGTGGGGTTTACAGGGAGTTTGCCAAAAATATAGACGAAATGAAAGGTACGCCTGGACCCATGTGATACTCGTTGAAAGCACAGGGCTCGCGAGCTCTTCTAGGCAGTGCCGTTTCCCGGCTCCACAGTGACGCAGCGAAGGCACTTGGGAAGGGGAGGCGCCCCCCGGAGGCGAGGTCCGAGCGCTGCAGGCTCTTCACCCACCGGCGCGGGGGAAGGCGGCCAGCCCTGGAATGCGTTCACCTCTTAAGGCAAGAAAATGCGAAAAGCCGCGGCCACGGACCGACCCCATCACCCGCCTGTCTCTCACACGGAGTCCGTTCTCCGGGCCTCCTGGACGGGCCAGCGCTGGGCTGGGCTGGGGGGAGGCAGGGCTGGGCTGGGGGGAGGCAGGGCTGGGTTGGGGGGAGGCAGAGTTTGTACAGAGAGAGGTGGGGCTTGTGCAAGGGGAGGCAGGGTTTCTGTTAGAGCAGTCTGGGCTGGTCTGTGGGGAGGCGGGGCTTGTGCAAGGAGAGGCGGGTTTTGAACTGGAGGAGGCGGGTTTTGTAAGGGGAGAGGCTTGGTTTCTGTTGGGGCAGGCTGGGTTTGTGTGGGGGGAGGCACGGTTTCTGTTGGGGCAGGCTGGATTTCTGTTGGGACAGGTTGGGTTTGTGTGGTGGCAGGCATGGTTTGTGTGGGGGGATGCTGGGATTGTGTTGGGACAGGCTGGGTTTGTGTGGGGGCAGGCACGGTTTCTGTGGATGAAGGCTGGGATTGTGTTGGGACAGGCTGGGTTTGTGTGGGGGCAGGAACGGTTTCTGTAGATGAAGGCTGGGATTGTGTTGGGACAGGTTGGGTTAGTGTGGGGGCAGGTTGGGTTTGTGTGGGGGCAGGCTGGGTTAGTGTGAGGGCAGGCTGGGTTAGTGTGGGGGCAGGCTGGGTGAGTGTGGGGGCTGGCATGGCTTCTGTCGGGGTCCCTCTGCAGTGGTAGTAAGGCAGGAAGAGGCGCTCGTGTGCGCAGGTATGCATGGCCCTGTAGGTGTGCTGCAGCAGGTGGGGGAAGCGGGAGGTGAAGTAGGACACAAACTCATCGGGGATGGAGCCCAGCGTCTCCTGCACGTCTGCGGGCAGCTCCCGGTAGTGGTGCTTCTGTTGGGAGAAACAAGATGGAGGATGGGGAAGGTGTATCAGTGCACCGCTCAACACCGTCTTCTCAAAGAGCAGAACCAAGCACATGCATGGAGGTCGCGTGTAAACCCCAATGGGGAAGAAGTATGCAACTCACAGCCCATTCCACATCTCTTATAACACAGTCCACTACACACTACAGCCACACTACAGTCACACTACAGTCTCACTACACACTACAGCCACACTACACACTACAGTCTCACTACACACTACAGTCACACTACACACTACAGTCACACTACACACTACAGCCACACTACAGTCTCACTACACACTACACTCGCAGTGCAGTCACACTACACACTACAGTCTCACTACACACTACAGCCACACTACACACTACAGTCACACTACACACTACAGCCACACTACACACTACAGCCACACTACAGTCTCACTACACACTACAGTCACACTACAGTCTCACAACACACTACACTCGCAGTGCAGTCACACTACACACTACAGTCGCACTACAGTCATACGACACAGTACAGTCACACTACACACTACAGTCTCACTACACACTACAGTCACACTAGTCTCACTACAGTCTCACTACACACTACAGTCGCACTACAGTCACACTACACACTACAGTCACACTACAGTCTCACTACACACTACAGTCACACTACACACTACAGTCACACTACAGTCTCACTACACACTACACTCGCAGTACAGTCACACTACACACTAGTCGCACTACAGTCATACTACAGTCGCACTACAGTCACACTACACACTACAGTCACACTACACACTACAGCCACACTACTGTCACACTACACACTACAGTCACACTACACACTACAGTCACACTACACACTACAGCCACACTACAGTCACACTACACACTACAGTCACACTACACACTACAGTCACACTACAGTCGCACTGCAGTCGCACTGCAGTCACACTGCAGTCACACTACAGTCACACTGCAGTCACACTACAGTCACACTACACACTAGTCACACTACAGTCACACTACACACTACAGTCACACTACACACTACAGTCTCACCACACACTACAGTCACACTACACACTACAGTCACACTACACACTACAGTCTCACCACACACTACAGTCGCACTACAGTCTCACTACACACTACAGTCATCTCATGAAACCTGCCTTATTCCTCATGGCTCGGAGCAGATCCCGGACTGATCCGCCTTTATATGAACGAAACTTGCGCAGATCTACCGGGAACAAAACATCATTGAAAGTCATTAACAAACAGAAAATACTTCAAATTACACGTCTATCAAAAATGCAGAATCACCACAATCACATTGAAGAATTTTACCTAAAAACTGTTTTGCAGTAGTCTGTGGTGTTAGGACAGCATAGTACGCATTAACGACAGCAGCGCTTACCGGTCTGTAAGGGGACAGTGATGTGCTCCCTCCAGTCACCCTGCACCACTGCCCGCCCCCCTCGCTCTAGCTGCCGGATGATTGGTCCGTCCAGCGGCTCCTTCTCTATCCTGTCACTCACGTCCTGCAGGAAGCACACAAAAACACAAATGAGTCAGACATACACTCACTGAGCACAACACACAAATGAGGCATACACTCACTGAGCACAACACACAAATGAGACATACACTCACTGAGCACAACACACAAATGAGACATACACTCACTGCGCACAACACACAAATGAGACATACACTCACTGAGAACTTTATTAGGCATCTATTAGACTTATTTTTTAGACTTCAGCTGTTGTAGCCAATCTACTTAAGAGATTTGATGCATTCTGTGTTCAGAGATGCTCAGTGAGTGTACATGCAGCACTGTGTATCCACCAGAGAGAGAGAGAGATAAGATGGAGATAGACAGAGAAAGAGACAGACAGACAGAGAGAGAGAGACAGAGATAGAGACAGAGAGAGAGACAGACAGAGAGAGACTGGGAGAGAGATAAGAGATGGAGAGAGAGAGAGAGAGAGAGAGAGAGAGAGAGAGAGAGAGAGAGAGAGAGACAGAGACCTGGAAGAACTGCAGTTGCTTCTCCAGGCTCCAGAAGAAGGGATGTTTGAGCACGCTCTCAGCAGATGGTCTCTTCTGGGGCTCCATGCTCAGCATCTGCAGTATGAGATCAGTGGCCACGATGCCTTCTGCACAGACCAGAGCCAACGGACCAGCGTTAGTCACCACCAAGACGCCACTTCTCACTCCGTAATCCCAACCAAGTCAAATGGAAAGAACTCAGAACTGCAGTTTAGCCGACTAAATATGCTCGCTTTTACTATACATTCTCAAATGGCTGGGTGATAAACCGTATGGAAAGTTATCTAATGTTTTTTAAGCCAATAACAATTGGCGTATTGGTTTTTTTCTTTGGTCATACCTGATGCAGTAGTAAACCAATTCAGTGGCCACATTAAAATACCTCCGGGACAAAACATCACCTCAAATATCTAATGGGTGTTGATAAGGCAGCCAATCAGCCCTGAGGCCTTGCCAAAAATGGTTGGCATTTATATATAGTGCCTTTATCCAAAGCGCTGTACAATTGATGCTTCTCATTCACCCATTCATACACACACTCACACACCAACAGCGATTGGCTGCCATGCAAGGCACCGACCAGCTTATCAGGAGCATTTGGGGGTTAGGTGTCTTGCTCAGGGACACTTCGACACAGCCTGGGCGGGGGATCGAACCGGCAACCCTCCAACTGCCAGACGACTGCTCTTACTGCCTGAGCTAATGTCGCCCCACAAAAACACATCACATGATCAGATTGGCGGTTTTATCAACACCCAATGAAGTCTTTTTTTTTTCTTTTCTTTTTTTTAAAGCATTTCACATGGTCTCAGAAGTTTGGCATTTGTTACCACATCCGGAATGATTCAAGAAAAAAAAAAAAAAACCAGACCTGAAAACCTAATACAATGATTATTATTACAAAAAAACAACAATAACAACAAAAACCAAGAACATTCCATAGCTGTGTGTATGGTTTATGGCCCAGCATGCACCACATTCCCATCCAGGGTGTCACAGTCAGAACGCTGGGAAGTGTGATAAAGAGAGGGTCTGACCGTGTCGGTCTGTCTGAAGCCGCTCCAGGCTGCAGGCTCCCAGGAGGATGTTGGCTTGCCGCTGCAGGGCCTTGCCATAGGGGTGGCAGCCGTGTGAGACCACGTAGTAAAACACACAGCCCGCGGAGAAGATGTCCACTGTACAGGTCTGCACAAGCACAGCGGCCGTTCAGGTCAATGCACAGTATCTCACGGACCCTGCTCTGCTGAGCTCACAAACATGAGCTGAAGAACACAGTCTGGCAAACCAGAAGACATCCTATCCTAGGTGAACTGCGTTGTCAGAATAAACAAGATTTTGAGGAATTCCCAGAATGCAGAATTTTTTCGGACATGGGACTAATGGGTTCTTGAAGGAAAACAACATCATGATATTTCCTTGTAACCTATTGGTCAGCTGATAACAACACAGATATCTGTATCAAGGGAAAAATCATAATTAACTAATTGAAATGTTATTGAATAAAGCCACATTCATGGATATAATTTGTTTAATAACCTCACACAGATTGTGCTACTAACCCCATTTCACCGAGCTCACAGTCCCATGTGTTATGACTCGAAACAGGTTTTGCACGTTTCGCAAGAGACGCCTGGTCTGGCAGAGTGTGACTGCACTGCACACTTTAGGTGTGTACAACTTCCTCCCAACTGTAAACAGGAACTATCAATGCGAGGGAAATCTCTATCCTTTGTCAAAGGTAGAGAGAAAAATATTTTTCCACCGGGATTGGCAGGCCAGAACGGACATATATAGTTTTGTTAATCTCGTTACAGTCTCAGTCAGACATTTGAGAGACTTCATCATTTCTCAAAGATGAATGACACAGATCTTTCTGATTTCTTCCTCTATTACCTCAGTGTTATGTACATGAGTCAAACCCAAAACAATTATGTGAAACAAAAAAAAAAAAAAAAAAAAAAAAAGATTTTGGAATTCCATTGGAATTGGCTGTGTTCCCTCTGACGTAACAAAACAGAGGTGCAAAGTGTTGAGAAACACGTTTGTCAGTTGAAAATACGTCAATTTTGTGAAGCGATACTTGCTGAAGGCATAGTGCGGGGAAGGACCGACCGGTGAAACAGGCAACCGCACAATGGCAGCCGCAGCAGTGGTTCACTGACATTTCTACTCATGGGCTCACCTGGCCAATCACAGATTCAGAGCGTTTTCAGCCTAACACTGCTCATTTGCAGCTTGTTTGTCAGATTATTGTTGGTAGGCCATTGTTGGACCACCGCCCAATTCTCTTATTAATAGCCGACTGTAAATGCATTTCTAAGGAAACAGATACCAATCCTTACTATTTTTTATGTCTCCAGTCAGGGTGTGTGTGTTATGTGCTGTAAACATACTCACTAGGGTGTGGCCCTAGTGTCTGTGTGTATGGCGTGTGTGTGTGGCGTGTGTGTGTGTGTGTGTGTGTGTGTTCTGTGTGTGGGTTTGTGTGTGTGTGTGTTCTGTGTGTGGGTTTGTGTGTGTGTGTGTGTGTGTGTGTGTGTGTGTGTGTTATGTGTGTGGGGTGCGTGTGGGTGGGGTGTGTGTGTGTGTGTGTGTGTGTGTTGCGTGTGTGTGTTGCGTGTGTTGGGTGTGTGTGGTGTGTGTGTCGCGTGTGTGTGTGTATGTGGCATGAGTAACGCGCTGTGAACACACTCACCGGGTTGTCCTTGCAGTCTTCGCTCAGGACCTCGGGAGCGATCCAGCCCTCAGTGCCCGGCACGCCCGACCTCCTGCTGAAGCTGTGCCGGCCCACGGCCAGCTTCTTACACAGGCCGAAGTCTGAGATCATGGCCCGCACGCGGCCGTGTGCGCTGGGCATGGACACCAGGATGTTGTGTGGCTTCAGATCCCGGTGCACTGCAGGGGCCACACACAACACTTCACCACCAGAAAGAGGAACCGTGCGCTATTTCCGACCTTAACCTAGGAATTTGTATTTGTCTCACTACTGTAGTTCCTGAAATTGTAGATGCCTTGTCATGGTAGTTACAAACTAATCAGGCTTATCTACCTATCTACCTTGTGTACTCGGCCTTGCAACCAATCATATGTGAATTGTACCTTATCTGGCGCGTTCGGTTGTTTGTTCTAGGACCCTGATATGCACCATTTTGTACGTCGCTTTGGATAAAATCTAATGAACTGCACTCAATTAATCGTCATTCATTACCTGGCCATTTTTCTATCGCACATTAACACCTAACATTGAACCATGTTATGCAAGATAAATAAATACATAATTACTATGTGCTTGGGGTACATGCGAGTATTGTGAACTTGAAAGGCCTGTAGCGTAGTGGTTAAGGTACATGACCCGCAAGGTCGGTGGTTCGACCCCCTGGTGTAGCCACAATAAGATCCGCACAGCCGTTGGGCCCTTGAGCAAGGCCCTTAACCCTGCATTGCTCCAGGGGAGGATTGTCTCCTACTTAGTATAATCAACTGAACGTTGCCCTGGATAAGAGCGTCTGCCAAATGCCATTAATGTAATGTAATGAAAGGCAGTTGGAAAATGTTACAAAACTTGTAGAACTACAAACAGAGTTTGGGATCATTGGCACTGGTATAAATCTGATTGATGGATGGTAAAATGTATCTTTGGGGACTGTTTTACTGGAAGTGAGAGGCAGAGTGGAGGTTGGACTTCGGACCAGAAGAGGGCGACAGTTTACTTATACACTACAATACCCATTGTCAATATCCATTGTGTGCCTCCCAACAACCATTCCATACAAACATTGGGTTTCTACGTAACGGCGTGTTGTGACGCGCTGGTTGCTGCAGTCCCCTCCCGGCAGCGGTGCCCCCGTTGCTCACCGATGCTCAGCGAGTGCAGGTGTGCCAGCCCAGACATGGTCTGCTGCAGCAGCTCCACCGGTCCCAGGCCGTGACGCTGGAAGCCCGGCTGCTCCACGTACTGCCAGAGAAACACAGAGCGCACAGTCACCTCGCCTGTCAATCACAGCCGCTGGCGTCAGCCAAGCCCCGTCACGAGGAACCGCAGTCCCGCGACGCAGGAGAGTACGCAGTGTGCGCGTCTGTGTGCTTTGTGGTCGAAGACAAACATGTCAATCACACAGAAAACTAAAAGGGAAAAATCAAACTGTACAAATGTATGTGGCATAATCCACTGTAGGGTGTAAAAAGGCATTGTGATGCATCTTACGGTGACAATTCAACTGCATTTATTTTGAATGTTACAAGTGATTATAATTGCTTAAAATTATCATTTCAATAAGAAACTTACGCGGTATATTCCATTAATACTAAGTACATCAATTTCATGAGTCACACTTGCGTATTCAGCATATTTGTAAAATAATTTTGTAATGAAATGGATTGAATATCAACAAACTAATCGAATCACGGTGAAATGAGAGATTCCATGATGCACCGAATTCAAAATATTTCTAAAGAATCGCAATCGAATCTAATCACAGTGAGGTGGGGAGATTTACACCCCGACTCCACTGTAAATACAGAATCGCTTCAATCTGTGACCAGAGCAGGACGGGTACAGAGCAGGACTGGTACAGAGCAGGACTGGTACAGAGCAGGACTGGTACAGAGCAGGACTGGTACAGAGCAGGACGGGTACAGAGCAGGACTGGTACAGAGCAGGACTGGTACAGAGCAGGACTGGTACAGAGCAGGACTGGTACAGAGCAGGACTGGTACAGAGCAGGACGGGTACAGAGCAGGACGGGTCCAGAGCAGGACGGGTACAGAGCAGGACTGGTACAGAGCAGGACGGGTACAGAGCAGGACTGGTACAGAGCAGGACTGGTACAGAGCAGGACGGGTACAGAGCAGGACGGGTACAGAGCAGGACGGGTACAGAGCAGGACGGGTACAGAGCAGGACGTGTACAGAGCAGGACGTGTACAGAGCAGGACGGGTACAGAGCAGGACGGGTACAGAGCAGGACGGGTACAGAGCAGGACGGGTACAGAGCAGGACGGGTACAGACAGGTCCAGAGCAGGTCTGGTACAGAGCAGGACGGGTACAGAGCAGGACGGGTACAGAGCAGGATGGGTACAGAGCAGGACTGGTACAGCGGGGTACAGAGCAGGACGGGTACAGACAGGTCCAGAGCAGGACTCGTACAGAGCAGGACGGGTACAGACCGGTCCAGAGCAGGACTGGTACAGAGCAGGACGGGTACAGACAGGTCCAGAGCAGGACTGGTACAGAGGGGTACAGAGCAGGACGGGTACAGACGGGTCCAGGGCAGGACGGGTCCAGGGTTGGCCGTGCGGGGGGTCTCACAGACACGGCGTACACGGCGGGGGGTCTCACAGACACGGCGGGGGGTCTCACAGACACGGCGGGGGGTCTCACAGACACGGCGGGGGGTCTCACAGACACACCGTACACGGTGGGGGGTCTCACAGACACACCGTACACGGCGGGGGGTCTCACAGACACGGCGGGGGGTCTCACAGACACGCCGTACACGGTGGGGGGTCTCACAGACACGGCGGGGGGTCTCACAGACACACTGTACACGGTGGGGGGTCTCACAGACACGGCGTACACGGTGGGGGGTCTCACAGACACACCGTACACGGTGGGGGGTCTCACAGACACGGCGGGGGGTCTCACAGACACGGCGTACACGGCGGGGGGTCTCACAGACACGGGGGGGGTCTCACAGACACGGCGAGCCTCACCTCCCGCAGCGTGGCGGCGCACAGCTCGATGGCGATGTACTGGAACTGCCGGTCGCGCTCGGTGCAGAAGTAGCGGATGACGTTGGGGTGCTCGTCCGACTCGCGCAGCAGCTGAACCTCGCGGTCGGCGAAGCTGAAGCATTCCGGGAGGATCCTCTTCACCGCCACGGGGCGGCTGTCAAACTGACCCCTGCGTCACAGAGGGAAGACGGGTGATTGGCCGAAATCTAATCCGAGAGAGCTCACTGGCTCAGAGCAGGTCATCACACCACGTTGCAGAGGTAAATGGGAATTACTCCACTCTGACGTTTTTCTTGGTTCGCTCCACAGTGTGGAAACGTACCTGTACACAATGGTTCCCTCAGCACCATGTCCCAGCACGTTTTTCGGACTGAAGGAGATGTTTCCGACTCGGACAATACTGGACTCCTCATCTCCTGAACACAGAGAAAGCGGGATCAGACACGAGTGACGCATTTATTCACAACAAATGACCTGCTTTCAAATGAATTTGGTAAGAAACGCCCTGTGCTTGCAGCAGAACGGTCATTTCTGATATACTTTTCACTGCGAATGTGGCAGGCAAAGAATATTTGTAAATGCTACGTCTTAAGAGGTTTCATAAAAATCTGTACAAATAACAGTAACAAAAATCACAAACTCTGGGACAAAAGTCCATCTAGTGGAGAGATAGAGTGGTGCATGCCATAGTGTGGCTGACTCTCTCAACTCTTATATCAATCCCCCATGTCACCAGACCAACTGACAAACAGACAGAGACGCTTCTATATAGCTCTCCTCGCATACTCAAAAAGCACTTTACAGTGATGAGGGGGAACTTGCCTTAAACCCCAACCAATGTGTAGCACCCACCTCGGTGAAGCATGGCAGCCATTTTGTGCCAGAACGCTCACAAAAATACACAAGGAGGGCGGGTAAAAAAAAAAAAGGAGGAATCTCTCTCGCCCATGCAAAAGGTGCAGCCTGTAGCCTAGTGGCTAAGGTGCTTGACACATTGCACCAGGGGAATTGGCCCCTGTGTAGTCCAGCTAAGTAAGTGAACAAATAATGAAAAGGGAGTTCAGGGCAGGATACCTGCGTCGTCCTGCTCGGGGCCGGAGGGCCCCAGCTCGTGCACGGACAGGTCGGAGTGGTTGGAGGCCCGGGGGGTGAGGCTGGGGCTGCTGTTGTTGGAGCTCTCGGCTCGCGCCCGCACCACGTCCAGGAAGTCGGCCGGGTCCAGCGGGAGGTCGGAGGGAGGCTGGAACACCAGCTGCTGCCTCTGGAGCAGGTCCAGCTTTTCCTCCATCTGCCTCTGGAACTGCTGGTGCTGGAGCTGCTGCTGCTTGTGCACGCTCTGCAGGGGGCGCACCACACACCACACACAGCCATTTTACACAAGCACACACAGCCATTTTACACAAGCACACAGCCATTTTACACAAGCACACACAGCCATTTTACACAACCACACACAGCCATTTTACACAAGCACACACAGCCATTTTACACAACCACACACAGCCATTTTACACAAGCACAACACAGTCATTCAAATGAAGGGTTTAGTCATTCCATCCCAACATGGTGGACAAGGCTCAGAGCAGTATAGGGCGGGGATCATCCAAATCCAGCCCTGGTTTTCTTTTCTCCCGGATAATTGACTAAACAATTAGCACTGCTGATTGGCCAGACTGTCTTCACACCCGACTCCCAGGTAAAGGGAGACAGGAAAAGCAGCCGTTCTGAGTCTATAGAGCTCTTTCTGAAGTGGGCCGTGTACAATTCTGCCACCTGGTGGACGATCTTTGCACTGCAGCAGCAAGCCTGATACTTCGCTCGGTGTGAACCACAGTAGTACATTACATTACATTACATTACATTATTGGCATTCAGTTGATTAGACTAAGCAGGAGACAATCCTCCCCTGGAGCAATGCAGGGTTAAGGGCTTTGCTCAATGGCCCAATGGCTGTGGGGATCTTATTGTGGCTACACCGGGATTAGAACCACCGACCTTACGTGTCCCAGTCATTTACTGTAACCACTACGCTACAAGCCGCCCCAGCAGTAGAAACAGAGGAGGTGCTCACCTTGGGATACGTGATGACAAAAGCCACCCATCCAGCCAAGAGGAAGGTGCAGAAGATGATGGTGGCCATGTCCTTCAGCATGGAGTCCACGGGGTCCTCCACGCGCACCGGCCGGGCAGGCGTCTCTTGCACAGATGTGACCGGCGGCCGTGCGGGCTTGTCCTCCATATCACTGTCATTCAGCTTCTGCTGTACACAAGAGTGTGTGTGTGTGTGTGTGTGTGTGTGCACGGACAGATACAGATACACGGACACAGATGTTCACCAGTTTGTATTTCTTGATTTCTTGACAATGATGAGGAATGGGAGGACACATTCCTGCCATTGCAGGAAATGTAACAATGATTCACAGTCCAACCCAATGTCAGAAGTTCAATTTTATCATGAAAAAACATAGAAGGCAAGACGCAGCCAAAGCTGCACATTTTGATCGCTGGAATGGGACATACAAACACGCTGCTCACCTCTTCGAGGGTCTTCTCTGCGCTGGGGGGGATGACGTTGCCCTGCTGACGGGGTATGCGCTCTGGAAACCGCTCCAGGAATTTGTTGTGGGCGTTCGGGGGCGTCTCATGGTGCCCTGCAGGGGGGAACAAATGAAGGAGAGCATGTGACCATCGTCATGGAAATCGCTACAACACTACCAACCCTGTTTTACAGTTCCTGCATGCAACACCCCGTCAGAAAACGACGGTCTAACAGAAGACTGCAGCAGTCCACTGCCTTTCGTCAAGGGTAGCGGTAACCAACCCTGTTCCTGAAGATCTACCTTCCTGCATGTGTTCATTTCCATCCCATAATTGGCATACTGGAATCTACTAATTAGCAGCTCAGCAAGCTCTCTAGCTGTTGAATGTTGTGCGCTTTCTTAGGGTTGGAGTGAAGACTTACAGGATGGTAGAACTCCAGAAACAAGTATGGGCAGCCCTGCTCTAACTGTTGAATGTTGTGTGCTTTCTTAGGGTTGGAGCGAAGACCTACGGGACAGTAGATCTCCAGGAGCAGTTGGTTAGCACGGCTCAAGGGGAACAGGGCGAAGAAGAAAAGCAGAAGAAAAGCGTGGTGAGCACTTGTAGGTACCGATGAGGAGCAGGTAGTTCCTCATGAAGTTGATGCGGTTGCGCTCCTTCAGGGCACGGGAGAACTTGACGTCAGTGCTGGGGGTGATGACACACTCCTCGTCCTCCCCCCCGGTGAACTCTCGGCTGCTGGGGCCCTCCAGCAGGGGGAAGGCGCTGCCCCGGGGCTGCAGATCACAACGTCAGACCGAAAACCTGAAACAACCTGCCTGCTTTCTTCTGGACCGTAGAGAGGCTGGTGCGTGTGACTCAGACAGGGACATTACACATACTGGTTTATCCCCTATAAGAGCTTTAATCATGGGCTCAGTAAGTCGAGGAATCAGGAACTAATACCTTCAAAGATGCTAAAATCTTTATGAAACAAGCAGGCCACACCCACACACCCACACGCCCACACATAAACACACACACACACACACGAGAGCACACATGCACGCAGACACAGCATTCAGGGTTTGATACTAGAGTTGTGCTTGAAGCCAGAATTAGCATGACTGAGCATGATTCATTCTAACACACAAATCCGAGAAGACGGGCAATTTTAAACATCTCTCACCACAACCGTGACGCCATCGTGTACCAGGGACGGTGAGGCATACAGACTGGTGGAGTACTTTCCCACATACAGGGTAGACCTGAGGAAAAACAACGGAACAATCATTGTTTTATGGCCAAATGCAGAAGTGAGCCGCAGTATCATTCACAATCATATCAAAGCAGAAGACACCTAAAGAGATATCTAAAAACCTCCAATAAATTCAGGACAAGATGTATAAAGAAATTACTATACCATGACCCTCCCTAAGAGACAATGAGACAAGATCAATGGTCTCCATACCTGGTCCTGGAGAGCTACAGAGCCTGCTGGTTTTAACTCTGCACTTAATTAATCAATTCAAGCAGATGATTCACCTCCCCTGGTTAACCTGGGTCTCAACAGGTTGCTGATTTTATGGTGAAAACAAAAACCAGCAGAACCTGTAGCTCTCCAGGACCAGGGTTGGAGACCACTGTTGTAACCACTGCTACAAAATGTAGCTGAAAATGGCATACATGCAATTAATCTGCACAAATGAAGATTGCCATTCAGTGCAGACATTCAAAATGGCTCCCGCCTTAGCATTAATATTAGCACCTGCCTACGCGAAACAGTCTCAAAGAACTCGAGGACAACCCCTAGAGAGAACACACCGTTAAACAGCTTCGAGAAGAAGCTTCGCGAGAAGCCCAAACAGCGTTTTTGAAGGCGAAACGGACGGAGGACAGCGCGTTCCTTACATCAGCTTGTTCTTGGGCTTCTCCTTGGGGAAGGGGTACTTCCACTGGGTGATGCGGCCCACCTCCCCGGACATGAAGGTGAGGTAACGCAGCGTCTCCACGGCGATGTTGGTGTGCGGGACCTTGCGCAGGCCGTCCCTCTGCCAGATGTACATGGCCACCACGGGCGAGTCGTAGTTCTGCATCCACTGCACGTCCCCCGACTCCGTGTCCACCGTCACCACCAGCCCGTCCCCGTTGGACACAAAGTGGGCCATCTCTGCGGGACAGACAGGCAGGGAGACAACCGCGCGTGGTTCTTTAAGATGTGAACCGACGACCGTTAACGCTTACTTCTCTTAAAATAATGTTTTTGAATCATAAAATTTAATTTCTTCTAATCTAAGCGATGAAGTCTCAGGTATGAGGTATGTCGATGCATTTCTGTTTACTGCTGGATGTATTGCTCGTTTTGTGGTTTCTGTGATGTTTTTGATTAATTTTGTCTGTTGGCCTCGGTCTGGATTTTACGAATTTTAAAAAGTAAAAAAATATTAGAACCAACAAAAGATACCATGTATGGTACATAAGCAAGGCTAGACTAGAGCCAACCAAATATATACATTCATATGAAATGGTACAAAGAACAAAAGTGCCACTCATATGAAGCACCAAGAGTGCCAAGAGCTCCCCCTTGTGGACAAGCTTCAGCCTGCTCAGGGTGAGTGAGTGAGTTACAAGCCAGGTCCATGAGGATCTAGAAATAATTCTGTGTAGTCAGGAATGGCACAAAGAGTGACTGTTTTGAGAAGGTAACAGTAGAGTAACGCATTGTGGAAACGGTGTCTCAGCCTGTACCACTTAATGCTGGAGCTTAATGCAGTTCTGGGGGAAAACGAAGTAACCGGACACACCGGGGCGAACCCTGGGAAAGGTGCCCGGGCCTTGTAAGAGAATGTTGAAAGAACGGTCCCCAAACCCAGAATATTTAGGGAAGGGACCAGACCGGCTACGCCAGCGAGCGGGACCCGAGCGGTCCGTCGGCCTGCGAACGGGCGCAGTGAAACGGGCGCAGTGAATATTGGTGAGGCGCGTGACGTACTGTATTTGCTGTCGTCGTCATCGGGCAGGGTGGAGGCGTAGTCTGAGTAGGTGGCGTTCCAGCGCAGCTCCCTGTTCTTGATGTCGTACATGGTGATGGTGTACTCTGAACAACAACAACAACAACAACAACAACAACCTCGTCATTCCCGCAGGTCCTCAGACCCTCAACCCGTCAGCCAAAGCCCCGCATATTTAACCGGTTTCAAAAGGTGAATTCACAGCACTTTCTTGTGATTTATTTTTATTTAATACCGGTTCCCATTCTCTAATAAGATTGTATTTGACGAACATGAAATGCATTTCCGTGCGTTCTCCTTCATGTGGAAAAGGACACGGCTGAACAGACGGTTAAATGCGTCGCGCAACGTTAAAGCGACCCGTTAGGTTACACCCGCTCCCCTCTGGGGAGTAGGGAGCGTTGCGTTTCCCATTCTCCCCGCAGCGCCATTGAGAATGTGGGAAGCGGGCGCAACGTGAGCCGCGCGGCGGCCACGGGAAACCAGGACAGCGGTGCCGATAGCCCTTCTTTACACCGCGGCCACAATGGGGGAAGCTCGCGCGGTGGGAACTCTCTCTGCGGGACGAGAGCCAGCGCCTCTCGGGTTACCGAGCGTCCTGAATGTGCACAGCGCAGCCCCCGGGGGGTGGGGTGGGGGGTGTCTGTGGGGGGCGTACCTGTGCGGCCCAGGTACAGCAGGGAGGACGAGGGGCACAGCGTTTCGGCGAAGGACGACGTTAAGGTCTGCTGCTTCTCCCCGGTCATCAGGTCCACCACGTACCACAGGTCCTGCTTCTTACCTGAGTAAGGTCACACACAGCACACACTCACTCACTCACTCACCGTGGGACTGTGTCACCACCCAGCTCCGTGGCAAGACTAATGCGCCATTACATTACCGAATTAATCTCAAAGCCCTCCATTTCATCATTTCAATTCATTTCATCATTTTGAAGTTGCAATTATGGAGTATTATGTGGAGGGATAAAAGTATCAACTGTACTCAAATAAGGCAACACCAGAGACGTCCAAGTCATTCGCTGCATTTCAGGAATTAGTGTAATTAAGACTCGCAGGGTACCACAATAGTCGATGACAAACACAGTAGCATACATTGCAGGTTTCAAACGGGGGAAAAAAGGTCAAACAGACCCCACCCAGCAGACACTGATACTCATTATGCTACTCTCCGTTCTAAATGGCCTTGTTGTTACTGAGATTACGATGCAGGTCAATGTAACACACATTGCTTTGGAGAAAAGCATCGACTAATTTAATAAATAAACAAAATGTAATTAGACCGACAGATGCGTTTTATCAGTCGGACTGGGGATAAATCGAAGCAATACACTACAGGAATTTGGCAGATGCTCTTATCCAGGCCGACGTACAACAAAATGCATAACCATAACCAGGGAAGTACTGGCCTCCCAGTGGAAGTCCATCCCAACCTGGTTCACTAATGCGGAGTGGCATCTGTACTCACTGGCTTGGGAACGTTGTTCAGAGAAGACAATGCGATGTATAAAACTGATAAAAGGTTCCCTACTTATATGGAGAATAACGTGAGTGAACAGAGACAACAGGGCATCGGTCCCTCACCTGTACACAGGGTCGATCAAAACAAACGACATGTAGGATGAGGTGAACGCAGCTTGCGGCCGAACTTGAATGACACAAAGCCTTACTTTCAAGGCTCGGCTCACCATCACCCTTCCAGTTCAAGGATGCAATAAACATTCCGTAATGTCACATTGACACAAGGAGATTTTTAAGAAATTAATTACGAAGAACAGCCCTACCCGAACCCTACCCAAACCACACCCAAAGCCATTTTAAACCCATTGTAAGTATGAACCACTGAAACAACCGGATCTCCCTGCTTTCCTCATCAGAGCCTTTCCCCCACACCCCCATTTCTGCCTGCACCTGCAAAATTTATGACCATTTCCTCCCTGCACCCGCAAAGACACCGTTCCATTCCCACCTCAAACACACTGTTCCATTCCCACCTCAAACACACTGTTCCCACCTGTTCCTGCAAAGATACTGGGTGTTCTCAAACACTAGCAATGTCTCTTTTTGAGTGGCAGCCAAAGGGGCATGGGATCTCCCGTAACCCAGGCTTCGCCGTCATCATGGTTTCAGCTCGCGAGGCCTAGACAGCGTCGGGGAGGACAGGGGGGGCGGGGGGGGGGGGGGGGGGGACACGTGGGTCTCAGCAGGCCTTACCCATGTAGAGGATCCCGTCCGAACTGCGGCAGGGTGACGCCTGGACCAGCTCGGGGATGGTGAAGGGTAGTTTCTGTAGCGAGATGGAGACCACATGAGCAGCTCATTCTCCAACACACACTCCCTTCATGTGGCTTTCTGACTGGGGTCAAACCAAAGGCTGTTTCCATAGACAACCTGCAGCGCTGCGTTAAGACCGACACCACTCCCACTCACACTACTTCATATGCAGACTCCCGTATGCAGTCATCAGCATTTTTAGCTGCGTACTACGCAGCTCGATGTTTACAGAAGAAAATTACACTGCTCAATATATAACGGACATATGCAAACTTTCTGCTAAACAAGTACAGTCTGAATAGCATTTCATCCCAACCTTAGAAACAAGAGAGTGCTCAAGTCTGGACCTTATGTGCCACCACTCCATGTGGAGAAAACAAACATCCTTTTTCTGAAATTTCCTTCAAAATGACTTTTGAATTAATTTCCATCTACGCTCTCCTGACACTGATCGGCCACTTATACAGCCTCTGCTATAGGCCGCCTGCTTGTGTGTGTGTGCGTGTGTGTGTATGCGTGTGTGTGTATGCGTGTGTGTGTATGCGTGTGTGTGTATGCGTGTGTGTGTATGCGTGTGTGTGTATGCGTGTGTCTGTGTGTGTGAGGTTCAGGACTGAGGGAGAGGCCTCACCGTCAGCCCTTCGCTGTTCTTCCCTCCCAGGGAGTAGAGGCTGCCGTCGTTTGGGTCTGGCAGGAAGGCGGGCCTGCGAAACACAGCAGGACAGAGCAGAGTGAGCGAACGTGAGCGTCTCACTGCATTCCCCCAGCGTCCTCTAACCAGCTCCTCACAGAGAAAACACGTTTGAGGTGACGGGAGAGTCACGTGGAGGGGACAGAAGGGTTAAAGTAAGGCACGAGAAGCAGGGAAAGGGCCTGAGCACTGAGGCAGAGACTCTCTCAGAGAGGAGCGGGGCAAGGACACTCACTCTGCCATATGGGTGGGAACCTGGAGCACGGGATCTGAGGACAGAGAAGGAGAAGATCAATACTTAATTGGCCATTTCTTTTTGATTTAGGAAACCTTTTACACGCGCGCACGCGCGCACACACACGCACACACACGCACGCACACACACGCACACGCACGCACACGCACGCACACGCACGCACACACACACACGCACACACACGCACACACGCACACACGCACACACGCACACACGCACGCAAGCAAACGTGTACACACACACACACACACATACACACCATTATGCAATATGCTGGAAGGCGAGTGGTGCTGTATTGTTTGTAAACAGGCTACATCTTTGAGGAGACCTCATTAGAAGTGTGCGTACTCTGGGCCTTCACAGGATATCCTTTGGGTTGCGGATTGTGCGTGCACTGCAGATTTCTTTTATATCAGTGTGCAGGCACTCGCGATCTACAAAACGCAGTGCAGAAGCGCTGAGCTCGCAGAACAAGCACACTGCTAAGCCCAGCGAACCCAGAGCTCCAGGAACGTGAGCATTAGTATCAGCTGCCACGCCAGTAGGCCGATAACACACCTGTAGTACTACGCAAACACTCCCTCTCTTCAACAGTGTGTGTGTGTGGGCGCGCGTGTGGGAGACAGTGCGCACGTGCTCACTCAGCACACGGCTCTTGGGACGCACGCTCGGAACACCCCAAAAACGATTAACAGAATCAGAACGAGTCAAACTGGCAGCGGAAAACCTGCCGGGCTTGTGTGTCAGGAACCGAACAGAAGAGAGGGAGAAGCCAGCGCGTGGGTCGCTCGACAGGTGCGTGTGAAAGGAGACACGGGTTGCCCGAGGTTAATATTGAACACCGTTTCTGGAACACCCAGGGACAGAGGGATCCGGTTCGGCCATCTTTAGTCACATCCACCGTCGGGCGCAAAACTGCTGTCTGTGGCCCGCTCCTTTTCCCGGATGAGAGCGTGGGTGATGTCAGTGAACGCTCCAGCTGGCCTTGATTAAAGGCCGTTTCTGCTACCTGCGTCTGGTTAATGATTACCAGGAAGCATATGTTAGAGTGCCCTTCTATAAGAGCTCTGGGGCACAGCTAATGGCATGGAAACAGGCCATACCGGACAGGGACATGTGGTCAAAAACACTTGACGCTATACATGTTCACACCAAAATCAAAAGTTCACCTTAACAGCAAATGAATAAAAACATTCTCCCCAGCAACTATAATGTGCGATTCAATTTCCAGCAATGGGATTTCTAAATGTTTTGTCAAAATCCCACTGTGCCAGGTTTCTCAACACAAGCTTTAAAACAAGGGCTAGCCAATGAAAAATAAGGATTGAACAAAGATAAGATTTACAGCGGTGTACTTCTGGGGCAGGCTGGGGAGGGGGAATGACACAATGGAAAAGACGGAACAATGGAAAGGCGAAAACACCACGGAGAGACGAGTGTTTGTTTGATCTGGCAGCATATGGCTTGGAAACCGTAGCACCGAAAGGTAATGGATGGTAATGTATAATACATACATGCACACACACATGCACATAACCAAACCACACACAACGCTCTTTTTCCAAAGCTCACGTTAGAAGCTTTTTTAGAATTTTATAAACTCAAACGCATATAAAGGAAAACTGCTGACAGGTGCACACATTCCGCTGCCACGGCTTTAGGCTCGAGTAAACGGCCTTATTCAACCGTTGCTGTTGCTAAGAGAACGGTTTCTCCACGGCTACTTTTTATGAGCGACAGCGTTCAAAATCGAAGTCTGGTGATAATGGAACGTTGGCGACAACGTAGCGATATGCATCGGCCAATCATGCTGCACCTGTAAACTTCTGTTCACGCTTAATGAGCAGTCGCATTTTGGTGTGTCTCACGCACATTCGTACGTCTCTTCAAAATCGTAATTATAAAAAAGGCGCGCGGAAGTCGCTAAATTCTCCCCTCTCCATGACGGACAGCTTCTCGCCCCACCTTTTTGGAGTTTGGCCATTTCTAAGAAGTTATGAACAACACTGTCCGATGTAACCAAACCACGCGTCACACAAACCGGTGCATTTAAAGAGCATGGAAGCCTTAAGCTCTGCCTTGCCATCCAACCACAATGTACCACCAGTATCTGCCTGCTGACCCACACACTGTCCCACACACTGACCATACTGACACGCATACTGATACACACACTGACACACACTGTCCCACACTGGCCCACACACTGACACACACACTGACCCACACACTGACCCACACACTGACCCACACACTGACCCACACACTGTCCCACACACTGTCCCACACACTGTCCCACACACTGACACACACACTGACACACACACTGACACACACACTGACACACACACTGACACACACACTGACACACACACTGACACACACTGACACACACTGTCCCACACTGGCACACACACTGACCCACACACTGACACACACTGACACACACACTGACCCACACACTGTCCCACACTGACACACACACTGACCCACACTGGCACACACACTGACCCACACTGGCACACACACTGGCACACACACTGACCCACACTGACCCACACTGACCCACACTGACCCACACTGACCCACACTGACCCACACTTGTAATGAAATGTGGTGAAGAAAAAGAGTTGAAGCTAAAAGGGGAACACATGCATTTAGCCAGCTTCCTGCTGAAGAAGCTTCCTGGTTATCTGGAGTAATCTGAGCCCGAGACACCCTGAGGCCCAGCACAGAGGGCTCTGGTTACCTTCCTTCAGGGTCCACTTGATGGAGCCGGACCTCTTGCTGACGGCGTGCAGGTTTCCGTCCAGCGTGGACACGAACAGCAGGCTCTCGGGGAGGGACACTGTGCTGGCCGAGCAGGAGTCCTGAGAGACAGAGCGGACGCGGTGGTCAACATTGAAACGTTTCATTGGCCGTCTCAAGCGTCTCCGATAACTTCTACAACTCGGAAAGGAACGAGGAAGCAGGACGCCTTTGCAACAGGTGCATCTTGCACATGGCAGTACTGCAAGCATCAGCTTCCAAAATTACAATGGATATTCAAGTACATGGATACAAAAACCACATTTAGGACAGGTTTTCACAGATACACACTAGATCACATTACATTCTCCGGCCCTTAGCAGACGCTCTTCTCCAGAGCAACGAACAACGAAGAATACCGTTTACTATTCTTTTGAAGGGGGAGAATCCCAAACATGATGAAATATAGAGGCCACACCAAGTGGGATTCCATTATGAAAGGGGAGGAACCTATTATATTCCCTTGGTCCCTCGGTTTTCCCGCCTCTCGCCGAGGCTATAAACGCACACCTCCAGCAAGAAGAGGAATCTAATAATGCACTGTTCCATGCGTGAAGGTGGATCGGGAGATCCCAGAAGAATTCATGAGCACAAGCATGGAATGGAAGGGGGGGATTAAGACCTGACAATTGAAGTTGTACTTTAGCTTACATGGTTTTTTTTGTGAGGTTTAAGAGGAGTTTTATAAGACCGACTGGTGTTTGTTCCCTGAAGGGAAGACAGGGAAACGAAGGAAAGTGTTAAAGTGAAATTGAACCCAGCCGGAGACTCAATTACATTTTGAATGAAGATTCGCCATACAGAACTAATTTTAGTCTAGGGACCTATTCCATATTTGCGTTGCAATGTGCACTTTTATTAATGGTTGAAGGCTCCCTCACGACTAAATTGCCCTTCAAATATCTTCTAAATACTGTTCTGGCAATGATGGCTTGTTCTTCGACAAGAACCTTGCTCACAAAAGCTAATTTCTGCTGTATGACTCCATTATGTGGTGTATATAGGCTACGCACATGTTACCCTCCTAACTTAACCTTAAACCTGAGGCTGTGTGGGGCTGTGTACCAGCAACAGCCCCATCTAAATTGTGAAATCCATTTATGAAACCGAAAGTCCTGACTTTATCCCAATGACATATATGAAATAGGGCCCATGAAACTGGCCCATTAAGTGCCAAATTACCTACAGGAAACAAAAATAAATAAACTTTTATTCATTCTTAGATTCATCTGTTCAAGTGCTAATTGACCAGGTCAGGATGAACACTTGAGCATACACTTATTACCCAGTGAGTAGCACGTGTTGAACAAACCTATGAACCAAACCCTTTCCTCGAGTGTAAGCTTTTAGGGAAGTCAAGTATTCAAATGAGCATGCCGTAAGGATGAAGCAGAGCAGAAGGCCAAGCTTGAGCAGAAGCCTATGCTAACACAGAGAGAACAAGAGAATGGCAAAAAGACACACGTGTGACAAGGAGGTCCAGCGATGTATCATGTTCATAGCTCACAGCCAATGCCGTTCTCCCACAAAAACTATCAGAAATGGGAGAAAAGTCAAAAGCGGCAGCACGGCTCTTTTCGGTCTGACACTGCGGAGCAGCTTCGCGGGCCTGGTGGTGTGTGGGCTGAGCAGTGCCGCAGCCACATGGAGCGGTTCTGTTTGACAACGGCGCGACGGCCATTTTCTCTCCCACGCGCCGGACGACGGGGCGGCCAGAGAGAGGGCGGACGGCGACACACACGTGACCGAACGCACAGCGGCGGTACAGGTTCAGCTGCAGTCACACACAGACCCTGACCCTGACCCTGCCCCGTCCCCGCGCCAGCCCACCCAGGGTCACACACAGACCCTGCCCAGTCCCCGCACCAGCTCACCCAGGGTCACACACTGACCCTGCCCAGTCCGATCCTCACCCCAGCCCACCCAGGGTCACACACAGACCCTGACTGGTCCTCACCCCAGCCCACCCAGGGTCACACACAGACCCTGACTGGTCCTCACCCCAGCCCACCCAGGGTCACACACAGACCCTGACCCTGCCCGATCCTCACCCCAGCCCACCCAGGGTCACACACAGACCCTGACTGGTCCTCACCCCAGCCCACCCAGGGTCACACACAGACCCTGACCCTGCCCGATCCTCACCCCAGCCCACCCAGGGTCACACACAGACCCTGACTGGTCCTCACCCCAGCCCACCCAGGGTCACACACAGACCCTGACCCTGCCCGGTCCTGACACCAGCTCACCCAGGGTCACACACAGACCCTGACCCTGCCCGGTCCCTGCACCAGCTCACCCAGGGACACGGAGCTGGCCCGGGCACAATCGCAAGGTGTGTGCAGCCACTGTCACAGGAACGTAGCTGTGAGCAGGGCCGGGGCACGGTCCATTTGCACTTTAAGAAATCCACAGCCCAAATGCAATGAGACTTATTATTATTATTAGTACTATTATTATTAATTTGTTATTTAAATGGTAAATGGTTGGCATTTATATAGCGCCTTCACCCATTCACACACTCACACACTCACACGACAACGGCAATTGGCTGCCATGCAAGGCACCAACCAGCAGGATGCTGCTAGCTGATGCTTTTTTCCAAAGTGACTTGCATTAGACTGCCCCAGGGGGTACTGTCCCCTGCTTAGCATGGAGTTAAGGGCCTTGCACAAACGCCCAACAGCTGTGCGGATCTTATCATGACTACACCGAGGCTTGTACCAACAACCTACTGGGTCCTAGTAATGTATCTTACCCACAAGGCCACAGCTGGACTTGTCCAGAAGTTGATACTTCAGTCACAACTGAGCCGCACAGAGCGCCATTCTTTAAACAAGGGGAAATCCTCAACCAATGACTGGCTTAAGCGGAAAAAACAACAACTATACAACAGCCAATTAAAACGCATCTGCCCCTGAGATCAGAACGCATCAGCGGACTTTACTTAGCATGGGCTTCCCCCACCACTTAGGCACTTATACCCACATGAAAAGACAACTAAAAGGCCCCAAGGGGAGAAATGGAGAAGCTGCCACATTAGAATAAATCATTTTGGATTTCACTGAAACAAACAGTGACGAGTTGGGGTTATCCTTTTACTCCTCATGGGAATAGAACTCTCTGTTGTCTTACGTCCAGAAGTAACTGCTTTTAAAAAGGGTTAACAGACAATAAAAGTAACTGGATCTGTGAGAAACCTGCGTTTTAAAATCTAAGATTTTAGAGCAGTTGCCGCTGTCTGCAATTCACCGCAAAACTAATATTTGTGAAACACTGGTTCATAGTAGTTTGTAGGGGCAACTGAGCTAGTAGTTTATTCTGTTTGCCAGCTGTACACTACAAACAGGAATCAAGCCTTTTTTTTTTTTTTTTTTTTTTTACAGTTTAAACTAAATTAAAACACAGGACAGTGTATACATCAAATACATGAATATGACCAGGATATGAAACTGCAGGGTTGTTTCTGTGGCCTGTTTGGCTATGCTGCAGTATAAGCACGGGAGAGCACATGGTAAAGTATACACCTGCAATCTTTCCCACTGTAGCACACCCTCACGTGTACCTATCTGAGAGAGATATAGACTCCTCTCGTACCAGATGTAACTGGCTGCAGCCGTTCAGAACGACGGCATTCATATCAAATCATCTTCTACTGTTAAGCGGAGGAGCTCTTTTCACATTTTATTATTTTTTTTTTAAAGAATGTCTGCTGCAGTATAAGCCATTCGCTGAAGTACAAGCCGTCCGCATATGGAAAACATCTGCTGAAATATTCCTAACATTCAGACAATCTGTACAACAATCTGCCTGCTCTAGGTTAGGGATTTCCAGAGTATTCCTACACTGCGACGTACTTAACAGCGGCAGCCAGAAACATTGCACAACCCCCCCATTACATAACGCAGCACCCAAAAGGAAGCAACACCCTTCAGAGCACAAACTGTACAGTGGATAAGAGGGCTAACCGGGTCTCACAAAATGGGAAAGGCAGCCGTTATAAAATCCTGACCGCACAAATGCCCGGCGCTAAGCTCTGGGTACTCCGGGCACTTAAGCACGAGTGACAATCGCCCAGGCCGCAGCCCAAGAGGAGGTAAAGCCGACAACGCTTCACAAATCGTATCGTTTCTTCACGTGCGCCAAGGCAGGGACACAGAGGACGATAAAGGGAAAACCGTGCATCAGCCCTGGCAGAGGATAAGCAAACGTGACTAAAAGTTAAATTAGAAGACTACACGCGGTTTAAACAAAGACCGTTTGCACTGATCAACGATTTCTCAGCAGGGATCCCATTATTGCGAGTGGCACCTAGTTAAGCCGCTGCGTACAAAACAGGGGGCTCACAAGCCGGAGGAAATTGAGGCTTAATGCATATCTTGCGGTGCAAACACAAACTGTTAAAAATAATAAAATTTGGGAAAAAAGTTGGTCTTATTTCCATATTCACAAGAACATACAAAGTTATTTCCAGGCCGCGATAAAGAGAGCACTGTCACAAACCACACAGGAACAGAAACGCAGCTGAAGAAACTAGAAGCTGTTCAGAAATTCCTGTGAAACCAGCCTGCGCTCAGCCTGCTTAGTTTCACAGCTCCACTAGAAAGACTCGCTGACAACAACCTCTAATTGTCTGCCTACTTATTTCATGACATGACACTGCATTTAGACATTGCAATTCAGCTGCCGACCCATTTAAGCACGATAAAATTGCATAGTATCCTCCACACCACTTCAAGTGACACGTTTGAAAAGCATTTTCTTTTACAACCGATAAATTGTGTAACATTGTTGGTACAAAATGTAAATAAGAGATTTAAACTGAATTGGATCCCATTTCATGAAATATAAAAAGCAAGTTACTGTCTGAAAACAGGCCAATCATCTCACCACCACCATCCTTGAGATACCACAGTTGATAAGAAGCAGGATGCACCTCCAAAAGACAGTGCATCATCATTTTTCTGTGTGCTGGCTTGTATTTTCTTCAAGTTCTTAAAATGTTTTTTGGATGGCCCTCCAACAGAAAACTAGGTTTGCAGTGCATAAACATTCCAGGCAATAAGTGGAAACGGCAGCAATTGTGCTGAATGCCTGCATATCTGTGAGCAAAACCAGCCAATGACCATTCTTTTCTGAGCAGTGCGCTGCCGGCTTTACACGCGAGAGGTGAGACGCGGGACATTTCCCCGAGACGGGTTCCTAAATGGCGAGGAGTAAACTGGCGATCCCACATCACGCCCAGCCCCTTCAGGCCAGCACAGTCTGCCCTTCCTCCGTGATCTGGACCCTTTCCCCGCAATGCCACTTCGCTCTGGCGCCCTTGCTTATGTCAACACGTAATGGCGGCCTCCCATCGCCGCTGCAGACATCACGTGGCAGCAATGTTTTTGCCAGGCGCACCACGTTCACTACGACTGCCCTCCTGATAACATACAAGTTAGCGTCTGATCCTAGGCCACACGATTACACTGCTTAAATCTCTTCGTAAAGCGTCTGAAAAATCAACAGAGCCTTGTTTTTGCTATCTACTATTACCAGGAGCGACATGCCAAGTTACTGCCAATGTGCACATTTTCCCCAAGAACTTCTCCAATGTTCTGTGGGCTTCTTTCATCTCTGACCTATAAAACCTATAATTCCCCCAGAGTGGAAAAAGACAGGATATCAAATAAATGTGGTTGTATATGCAATGTAATACAGATACTCAAACAGTACCCCAGTCATACTCACTGCACAAAATGACACTTTTATAATGCATTCTAGGAAGGTAGTAGGCTATGTGAAACTGTACTGACCACTGTAATATTAGCTTATCTTCCAGGTCTGATTCTCTCATAGGCAAAGGGCACTTGTAGCACTTCACCCTCTGATAATGCTAGACTGCTTCTCAGCTCTCTCCAGATAAGGGGCTTCATGTTGTCAAGACAACTATCTGCACTGTGTTATCAGTAGTAGTAGTAGTAGTAGTAGTAGTAATAGTAGTAGTAAGTAGTAGTAGGCTTAGGCATACTCATTGATTCAGTGATACTAGCCTTTTAACTTTAAATCACTTTAAGGAAGGGTCACATTGCATGTATACACTTAAACGCGTGTCCTAGGAGACAACCGAATGTTATAGCAAACCAATTAGCTATAGTAATTGTCCAAGTCAATTTGGATCTGCATCACCCGATTCAGTGCATCTATACAGTGTACCTACCTACCTAAAGCACATACAAGATGTTTGTTTTACATTTGCATTAACAGACACAAACGGCTCTCACAAACGTGGGTTTCCCAATACACACAAGACAAGGACTTAGCTGCCGAACAGGGCAGCGATCTACTACTAGGAAGCAAGCCTGTGACATTAATTTACATCGTAACCAACTGCCAGTGCTATTTATAAAAAATAAAAAAATGGGTTTGCATCAGTAAGTTCGTGTTATAATATGCCAAGTCCACGATAAAGCATAATATGACGGTTATTCCGATAACTAGCAGACACTATAATCCACAGTTCCCACCTTAAAGCTAGCACAATAATGCAGCTAGTAGCAGCTGATGCAAAATTACCGGTGTCCATACATAAGTTACCAGTTTCCCTAATTACACATGTGCAGCGGGGTTCAGTCTCGACACAATATGTGCTTGCATTCACTAGCTAGTGTCATTAGCGAACGTACTAGTTGCCTACATCTCGGTATAATCTAGGCACAGTTTATAAGGTCGAAATGATATCAATATATCGATGCGACACACAAATAACATGCACGGGCCCTTACCATCTGGAACGGGTTAATGAAGAGCAACGTGAAAATGCTCCACACAACGGCCCGGCTACACACACTCCAGCTCATCTTCTCAGAACAAAACCGTAGGCAGCTCTTCTGGTTGATTTTCGTATAGATACAAAAGATGGGAATGTTTAGATGTACTTCGAAAGTTGAACTCTTGTCGATAAAAACACTTGGGCTCCAATGCCGTGTGCTCGTAGTTCCTCCATTACTCCTCTTCCTACAGTTCCTTCCTGAGCGTGTTTGGCGTGTTGAAACTCTGAAGTGACGTCACATGAAGCTGGAACGAATAGGACCATTCCTGATAGGGAGAGAACTGTCGTAAAGACTACAGTCAGGCAGAGAGTACAGTCCTCGGAATAGTTAGCCAACGCGCTACCGCTAAATAAGACGGAACTAATAGCTGGCATAAAGTAATCGGTGCTTTTCAACCTTTTACAGCGGTTCCTTCATTTGTCTTCGGTCTACCGTAGACTTGCTCATTTGAACTGTAATTAGAATTACAGAAATGTAGTATACAGTGTGTACACATTGCTGGATTCATGTGGGGTTGTAGGGCTAGCCCAATTATCCTTGTTTGACGCATTTATTCAATTAGGATAATACATTATGTGAGGTAATCAGCGTGCTCTACTTCTTTCTGTGTAGAAGCGAGGATGTAATTTCAGAAATGAAAGAAGCGTGAACACGAATAAAAAGTAAACTTACTTATATTTTATTTTCCAATTAGGCAACTTGGCTAGCTAACGTAAACTCACCATGTTCCGAACAGTGCAACTTCATGACGAATAACTAAAACTAAAAATACTTCCAAATCAGTTTTGGTTTGTGTGTGTGTAAAGAATAATTCCTTCCGTTTTCATAAACACTTGGTATGAGTCACATACGCGATCCATTTCAGCATACAGAGACAGGGTAATTGTGCTCCTCTGTGATGTTGTGGTGGGAAAGCTGTTGCTAACGAGAGACTACGAACCGGGCAGGCTATACGGCGGTATTCGGCCAATGGTGAGCGCAACACGGTCTTCCGAACACAGGGTCGCTGTGCAATTATTTGTCGTTTTCTCTATAATTATTGGTCCAATTCACATCAACCATGTGTTTTAGTGTCTGAAATAGTCAATAAGCAACCATAACCACATCCCTTATGATGAAAACTATGAGGTTAACTTGGTACACGCTTCCCCGTTTTCTATTCGGAACGTGGTGAGTTTACGTTACACAGCCTACACCTTTCAGCTGTCCTCAGCGGGTGACTTACCCAGAGGTGTAGAAGTTTTTTTTTTTTTTTTAATATTAAATTTTTTTATGATTAAAGTAAAACCTAACAATCAGCAATCAACATAAATTAACCTCAGTGTCAACAAATGCTATATATAACAAATGCCCCCCCAGAAGCCCCCCGAAGCTAAACAATGCGGGACCACAGTCTGTGACACACCTCTTCTTATTGATAATGTGTTTGTTTTTGGTTTAATGGTGCGTCAGTTGAATGAACCTTCATGAAATATGTAGCCCGACTAGTTAGAATGGCTCTTGAGGCACATAAACCTCATTAAAAAATAATTACCTTATCCACACGTTAGAATTCTGATAGAGTCAATACGTGTTAGCGATAAAGGGATTATTCACTTCCATGAACTAGACCGATAATTATTTTTAAGCAAAGCAAAAAATTTTTTAGAAGATTTTATACCGATATTAGTTTAAAACAAAATGGCTACCATTTTGTATCTCACACGCAGGACAAAACGAACAGTTTTCCGTATAGTCTACCGTGAATTATGCTCTACAATTACAAAAGATGAAGAAAAAACCCCAAAAACAAACAAAAAAAAATGTGCAAGCACGTACTGCATCACATTATCCAGAATTAATCAGGAGATAAAACTAAAAATAACACTGTCCCATTGGAAAGTCAGAGCTAAATGAGCTTGCTACATTAACATAAACCCTTTCACCTAGGCTTAAATTGTAATTGTAGCATTATAACTAGGCATATACAATGCTTATGTGGTTGGTCTTTTAAGAGTCTAATTTCTCTGTTAATGGAATGCAGGTATGTGATTGGATAAACTATACCAAAATATATCAATAAGGGAATATGGAGACACAATTAAAACAGCAAGCTTCTATTCTCAATCAATGAATACGTGAACTATGATGACCATGAAATCCATACATTAGAGAATATTGGTCTATTTTTATCCAGACTTTAATTTTAAAAGTTATTGCACACAGAAAAAATGGCATTCTTCAGATTGATTTGTAGGACATGCAACCTTCATAAAACGTTACATTGTTTCACCAAAAAAAGAACAGGAATGCTCTTCATTTTAATCACCAATAAATTAACAATGATATTGCAAATTGAAAAACATAAATGTTTTCATTACATCATAATTCCACCATAATTATACAAAGAGGACAAAAAAACAAAGGCCAACAACTTCTCACAGTGAAGCAAATCACAGACGACACACAAAGGCCAGTAAAATAAAGGTTTAGAGCGCTCAAAGGAAATGATTAAAAACAAGGCGTATATAATGAAGACATGATATGAAGAAAACTTATCCCAAAGATGGCTTGCTCACACAGGGAATGTACACACTGGGAGAGACATTTCCTTCCACAAAACAAAAAGGAAATCTCCCAAGAAATGTAAAAAAAAAAAAAAAATTATCTCAAGATTTGAACAGATTTGAAATGTGTTGTCATATGAATTTCCACCAGCATATGACAAAATACTTTGCTTTCATTACTGAAGGAGCAGCGAGGATCCTGCTGAACTTTGGAGCAAAAGGACGTTGAAGAAAATGATCTGACTGGATCTGTCCAATTCAGACAATGCCAGACCCTAAAATTTAGAACATGAACTCATCACCTGGTATCATTGTTCACTGCATAAACAGAAAATAATTTCCCATAAAAATATAGCAAGCAGTACATATTTAATTCCTTATAAAATTAACCTCCTTCCCCTTTGAACAGTGCTACCAATAAACTATAATTTTTTTAAAGGTAAAGATTGCTTTGTGTACCGCTTTGAGAGAAGAGTCTTCAATTCATAATGTACTAAAATGAAAAGATCATTATTTTTAAGGGCATACACATTTCAAGTATTCATTTTGTGATCACAGTTTCCCCATCCCAGAACACTGCTATTGTACTTGAACTACACGATGAATTATGGCAAGAAGAATCACATAGCACTTCTAACTGTAAACAATAAGAAAGTGTTAATCACATATTCAGCTTGGCAACATAAACAATCTCAAATAAGATGTTCAATTATAAAAAATAAATATATCTTAAATGATAGCATTCCAGGAGAGCTTTAGACACCAACTCTTAGTGTGGGTAATGCTGGATTAGGCAGTTTCTCTGCACAGTAATTAGGATTAAGTGTCATATTTTTAAGAGTATGGGAGGGGGGAGGGGGCATGGTCCAGGCAATCTCAGTAAAGAACATGGGTCCTCAACTAAAATGTTTTGTTTGAAATTGAATAAAAGCACATATTGTGTTGCCAGGATATACACTGAATGACTGTTTAGAAGTCGCTAGCTATCTTTGAAATGATGAAACATTCTTCTTGGTATACTCTGCGTGCCTGAGAGTGCAAGAAACCCTCAAGAAATGAAGTGTGCTGTGCAAAAGCCGGACAAGGAATGGTCAGAGGAGGCTTAAATGGATCTCAGATGAGTGTCAAAGCACAATTGTCAATCTGACTGCTCATGAACATTTATATAAAGTGTTGATAGAAAATAAAATAAAAAGTCAAAATAATCGTATTCTCATTCTTAGCAGTGCATTACCTGCACATCCCCAGTTGATAGCCTAGATAAACCATTTGTTTTTGAACTGCATTCATAAATCAAACTACTCAGAAATAGTCATACATTCATTAGAAAGTGTTAAGCCCCTATATACATATATTTGTCTTAACATACACAACCATGTGATTAGAGCACAGGATATATATCGCTTCATAGAACACCTCAACCGCACAGTGGCACTGATGGCGACACTCCTATAAGCTTGTTTCGAGAGTCCCCAGGCCGTCCCGCTGTCATTGGCCGGTCTCAGAAAGGGGGCCTTTGGGCTGTGGGATCCCGTCGGCTTGGTTCAAGGACACAGCAGTGTTGGCTCTACATACGCACACACTGACACGGGTGGGTGCGTGGCCACATAGAAGAGTCAGGCTGTATGGCAAGAAGAGGATGGCTGGGGGGGGGGGGGGGGGGGGCGCTGGCACAATACAGTTGCACATTCACCAGGGGCACTGTGAGGACCACATCCGCAGAGACCGACGAAGCATGTGCATTAGATGCTAAAGCTTATGGCGAATTATTAAACGGACACACACACATGCACATACGCTCGCACGCGTGTACACACACAGACGCGTGTACACACACACATTCACAAACACAAGCGCACGCGCACGCACACGCACACACACACACACACACACACAGACACTGTTGTCATCAGTAACTATAAACCTCCTGCACATCCGCTACCAGACTTGAATGTATGAGTGTGTATCCTTAGTTTTAAAGTATCGAGTGCTAAACGCTCAGGCACAAGAAATGCAGAGGAGATTCTGTTAGCGCACCCAGTGGTATTCATCTAAGACGTCTGGTGCGGCATCTGTACATCACAGTTCACGGTAGTCCCGGCTTGGCTGTGCAGCTGAACAGGTTATTTGACTTGAATACGAGTCCGCCCACACCAAAGACCTCATCATCCTCTCCTGTACAAGTTCACAGCTGACCCCATGTTATATTTTTCCGTCCATCTTCAAAGAATAAGCACTCTGAAAGAATAAGCACTCGCGTTCCTCTTCAACTTCGTAGAAGAGGTAAGGTGACAGGTGAATGCATAAATGAGGTGTTCGGCAGACACCCCCTCTGTCGCCTATCCCCCCACTTAGCCCCAAAACAACAACTTTTCAGCGCCGTTCCTACTCCAGTCAAAGCAAACCAAGCAGCAAGCAAGTTGTTTGTTTGTTAGTTTTTTTGTTTTTTTTACACTTCACAGTTCAGACACACTTGGTCTTGTTCCTCTGGAGGGGGTGCGAGAGGGGCCAGGGGAGAGGTCGGAGATGAGCGTTCTCCAGTCCCGCACAGAGACGCGCTTGCGGGAATGTGGCACTGGCGGTTTTTTGGGGGGGGGGAACAGGCCGGTCCCTCCCCCAGGAGGGGCCCTCCGCCCAGGGGTCTAACACTGTAAACAGCCAGTCCTCACATGCCACCTGCGGGCGGGTCGTCGGCCTCCGAGGGGTCCTTGGTGGCCTCCGCGGTCACAGGGGCCGAGCTGAGTCCGGAGCGGCCATCCATCGCTGAGTGCATGATGTGGAGCCACACGTCGTCCATGTTTGGCATGACGAAGATTTTCTGTGGATGAAGGGGAGGGGGGTTACTCTAACTCAGTAGAGAGGCGTTACTATGCCTACATACATAGACACACAACTGTATGGAACATTCACGGGGTCGTTCTGTGAAAAATACAATTTTGCTCGAACTTATTTTTTTATACTGTATATTCATAAAGAACACGCAAAACATTAGCCTCATTGAAATGACTGTGGAAAAAGTTTTGATACAGCAAGTGGAATATCTATCCAAGGAGGGCCTATCCAAAAGATGCTGTGAAGACTGGCTCTGAAGCTCTGACGTTTCAGACGAAGGGTTAGCCCTTCAATAAATGGTCCTACTAGAGGTATTTCGCACCAAAAAGGTCACTGGGGAGTGGAAACCGGGGTTTGTGTAGAATTTGGAGCGTCATATCTTTGGCAGCAGAAACCCTGAAAAAGTGTACTCTCAGACAATTTTCTGTCTACTTCCAGATTACGAATTTGCATAACACAGCTCAGGAAAAAGTTACGGTCATTCTAAACACCTACGCGATGAATTGCTACACAAAAACACCAGACATAAAAAGTTCTGACACGACCAGTAGAGTGATCCTTTTGGGCCTAACGGTGGCGTGTTTTACAGCTCAGCTTACGGGAGATACAACTGTTAGAGAGACTGTGGGGGTGCTGCAGGGCACTCTTCTAGATGCAAGTGGATAATTGTACAGTATAAGACAGAGCCACAGGCATGCTCCGCTGCTTTGAAGGCCCTGCTGGGTGTGCGGCCACAAATGAGTGCATGTTCCTGCAGTCTCCACCCAGGTCTCAGGCAAAAATACTCCAGGGCCTGCTTGCTGATCACAAAAAAACACAGGAAACTAACTCTCTCTCTCTTCCTCTCTCTCTCTTCCTCTCTCTCATTCTCCTCTCTCTCCCTTCTCTCTCATTCTCTCTCTCTCTCATTTTCTCGCTCTCATTCTCCTCTCTCCTCTCTCATTCTCTCCCTCTCCCTTCTCTCTGTCTCTCATTCTCTCTCTCGCGTGTGTATTCGGCTAAACACACACATACACCCTGTATTTTGCAGGAGCACACAGAGAAGCTATAATATCTCCAGTGGGAAAATTAAAGCATTGGCTATGTGAATATCCTGTGTTGTTGCCGGCCACACAAGGGGCTGACCATACCTCTCCACTGACTGACTGTGCTTATTTTAAGTAAGTCCCATGCAACCGCCATCTGCATAAGTGAGCTACTGCATCAAGAGATGCCTGAATTTAGACGGTATTCTTTATTGCTAATTGAGAGTGACAGAGTGTAGAAGAATACACTTTTACATGAGTACTGTACATCCTTACTTAATCTTTAGGTGCAAGCTTGGATTACTGGACCTCCATAGCCGCATGTCATTGATTTTTAGATATTCTACATTACATTACATTACATTACATGGCATTTAGCAGACGCTCTTATCCAGAGCGACGTACAACGAAGTGCAAATCAAACACAAGTATAGGTGCGAAGAGGACCTGAGAGGACAGTACAGTTCCGAGTCCTAGTGTAAACATACAGATAATCAGAACCCTTGAAGAATACAATCAACTTCCAAACTAGCATGCCACAGTTGGCAGCTAGAATACCCTGAGTACAACAATACAACAGCCAATTAAAAAACAACAATATCTATACAAGTAACAATATCTATACAATCTATACATAAGTGCCATTACAGTCTAAGGCTAATCATAGTGGTGAGATAGGGAGGGAAAGGTGTAGCCTGAAGAGATGTGCCTGAGCCTGAAGAGATGAGTCTGAGATGATATTGTCAAACAAGGATTAATTTTTCTCATTTCACAATCCTGACATGTCCGATTTGCAAACAATACAGCAATTCACCTGACATACAGACAGCCTATACCAACGTAGGCCAATTCTGAAAAACTCAAATCAAATCAAAGGTCAAACAAATTTGTCTAGTTTTTTTTATTACTTGATTTATTGTCCAATGTTCATGTTATGTAAATTATCTTACATTATCCATACTGTAAACAGCGCAATCAAACATTTTGGTCATAAATAAGACTTAGGTTCTAGAGGGAAAACCAGTTCATCGCGTTATCCGCGAAACCTTTTTACTTTTCCTTGAAACTTGAGAATGTGTAAACAGCTGCATCGCCCGCACAGCCTGGCCACGGGTAACACACACCTTCTCTTTCTAACCCCCCTGCAATTACAGCTCACAAGCTTAACAAGGCCTGCAGGGAGTCCAAGATGGCGGCTGCCCTGCGGCTATTGAAATGTCTGAGTGGGCAGAGACTGGGAGAAGGTGTGTAATAATGTTACAGGAAGGAGTAGCAAAGGAGATGTGACTATGTCCGGCAGACTCCTCCCCCAGGCCGAGCTCTTTAAGAACACTCGAGCCTCTGCTTTAACTAGGAATGCAGGCCTAGACGAAGAGGTAATTTGACATCTGTCTCTGGAGGTAAGAAAACAGTGTTTACTGCTACTCCTGGGGACTGGAGCAGTCTGGCCCCAAGCCCACCACACACAATGACAAACCTCTCCGCACCTGAAACTCTTGGTCCAGTTTCTTCTCGATCCAGTCCGTCACGTGCGCCAGGGTAACCTCCCTTTCGCCCAACTTGGGGCGGGCCTTGAGCTCCAGGTGTGGGGGGCTCCTGAAACCATACCTGTCGGAGGAAAGGTTTTAAAATCACACCAGAATCAGAGTCTAACCCCATCCTGGCACACAACCAGACACTGCCATATTCACCCACTTATAAACACTTTTTCTGTAAGATACACAAAGGCAGATATGATTCTGGGGACCCAGACAACAGCATAATCATAAACAACATGAATACAAAAAACTCATGTCAAGTTACCAAGCTAAATATTTTTAAAGACATGTATTTACACGTTGCAACCAGTAGATGACACATTTGAGCCTTCATGAACCCAGAGCCAAATCCCTGAAAGTAGTTTAAATGTAGTGAGGTCAACAGGTCCCAGCTTCATTAGTCTCTTGGCTTCATCTACAACCAAACTATGCCAGGCTTATTCTCTAGGGCACATCGACTGACTGGCTGCATCTGGCTGTTGGCTCGCTACAGACCTTTCAAACGCCTCTGTAAGGAACAACCTCACTGCGTAACTAACGGAGCATGAACACAAAACTCCAGTCTAACAAAATGAAATACACTGAACACCTTTTTTAAAAATGAAACCAATCATAACATAGAAAGGTCATGTACCGAATAATAATTCATTTACCACATTATTAGTGGAAAAATTAAATAATCATACCAGCATGCTCAGTCTGAACAGCTAGACTTATACTGATAGTGCACCCATATCTCCCATTGATAACATAGAATGATTGATAAATGCCACCTAGGAGAATGAAGACAGAAGAATAAGTATCATCATGACTAAAGGTTTAATTAGATCAGGGGTGTCCAATCTTACCTGAAAAGGGCCACTGGTTTTTGTTTTAAGCTCAACACTACAACACCTGGTTAAATTATTTACCTCATCAAGACTTTCCTGAATAGAATCAGGTCTTAGTGTTGGGATAGAACAAAAACCTGCACCCACAATGGCCCTTTCTGAATAAGACTGGACACCCCTGAATTTGATCTATGCTGATATAACCCAATGTTAATACCCTCAGAGCGGAACGTACCATATCCTGTCGGTTGGGGGAGGGGGGATGTTGACGGCCAGCGTCCCCTGGCACTCCTGCACCTCCACGGTCAGCAGCAGGGGGGTGTTGGACACCTCCTCCATCTTCTTCTTGATGAACTCTGTCTCCGTGGCCTTCTGGAAGTACTTGGACTTGGTGATCTTGTCCACAAAGCGCATGATCTTGCTGGGCTTGTGTCCCCCGACATAGCTGTGGCAGAAGAAGGGGCTCGTTACAGGCCATCGGAGGGGGGGAAATTAGGGGTGCAAACAGCAGGGGGGACAATTTTGGTGCTGCATTTTGATTTAGCCCAGCACTACGACACCTAGAATGAGGTGTTTTAAGCTGGGGTAGAACCAAAACCTGTACCCACATCGGCTAATTTTGGGATCAGATTGGACACCCGTGTATTAGAGGGATTACCTCAGGGCTGAGGGTGTGAGAGAGCTGTTCTGATGGAGCTGTGGTGTCATGGAGCTCCAGGCCCATCTACAGTGCATAGGTTGTGGTCGCAGTATGTAAGTGTCACAAACGGTGCACCTTGCTGCTTGTGCGTCTGGTGGTTCTGTTCCCTTTGTGTCTCTCGCTCTCTTTATCCACTGGGTTTATCTGATAGGCTATGTTCATCATACAGTTACTCTGCTTCAGTCACGCTTCATGAGTAAAGCATAACTTGCGTATGGAAATTCTGAAATACGAACTGACTTTGGTATTACGTTTGGTATCATACTTATATTATAAGCAGTATCAATTGTTTTATCACAAAAATGACCATATGCAGGACTACTACCAGCCCCCACCCAAGACGTATGGCATCAGAAAACAGACTGCTCAACAAAAAAACAAAACTTGTCAGTCTTTCATATTGCATGCCGTGAATAGGATACACCTATGCAGATTGACAGATTAAATGACCAATTCCTGGTTTGGGAACTAAAATTGCCCAGTGGGAATTCCCTTTGGTCTCTCATGGAGTGTTATCTGGGACTATATTCGTATCAAACACTTTTAAAAAAATCCGGCTCATCTGCTGCCATTACTGTGGGAATGCTTCACTGCAGATATAGTACGTGTGGCTTTGCTGCTGCTGCATTAAGTGAAGTCCAAGCAGTGAAAACGCGCTCGTGAAAGTGGACAGATTAAGGGTAAGACGGCGCGTCTCACCCCTCGGCCCCTGGCAGGATGTTCTTGTCCGGGGCCACATCTGGGGGGTCCTCCTCATCGGATGACCCGGCGCTGGATGACTCTTCGTCGCTGTCGGCCAGGCAGTACGTCCGTGGTCTGTACCTGTTCATACACACAGACACGCACAGACACAGACATTGAGTCACAGTGTGTCACTCGTGATTTCGCTCCATGAAGTAAAACAAAAGCAAGGCTGCTGAAGTCCTCAGTGACCTTACAGGACTTGACTTCATTTCTGAAAGCGAGGCGGTGATTTGTGCCGTGCACAGTGCAGCATGAGCACAGGGGAAGTAAGGGCATTGATCTCAGAGGATCTCATGGTACCCTATCAGAACAGAGCATTCACAGCACAGCAACCAATAACTGATAGTACAGAAAGGTTTAAAACTTACTTACTTTTTCTACATAAAGATATCCACTAGGCAGTGACAAGACTATTCTGTGTAATTGTGGTGATACACAATTTCAAAAGGGCTTTGCGGATTAACATAATTATTTCATATTCTAAAAAGTAGAATGGAAATCTATTTTACTGTGTAAGATACCAGATTAAAGTCCCCACGGTAAGGTTGGGCCCAAGAATAACTGAGAGAAGTTTGCACCCTCCACCCATACTCAACATACCATAACCCTTCACCAGAGCGGAAACACACAAAACAAGATGCACACAAGTAAGGATGTAAAAAGGCTGAGGCGTCACACGCTACTCTTTACAGTTTTAACAGGTTTGTTTTACACTTAAATGCGCATGGGGCCAGTCCAGCTTCTTACTGATGCATTCAGGCACTGTGCATACACTCTTATCCGGAGCAGTGTAAGTGAGGCGGTCAGCCATTTTACTTTAATGCAAGCGGCTGTAGCGCACAAGGTCTGTGGCATATCAGTCTATCCCAAAAAGCTTGCCAAGATTCTCTTGTAGCACCTCCTCCAGCTTAAAAACCCCTCCCGTTTACAGAGGGATTGGTTTTGACTCTAATTAAGCAGATGGCTTCATTGAAGTCCTGCCTAACTTCAATGAAAACAAAGCCACATAAAGATCACAGCAACAAACAAAACAAAACAAAACAAAAAAAAGTCTTCATGAAGTTACTGTGGCGATGAGGGGGTTTAAGCTCTGGAGCTAGGAGCCGGGTGGGTCTGCGGTGAAGTGGCATCAGCGGATTTTGCGATATGAAAGTGACAAAAATAGAAAGTGGAACAACATTTCCCCCCCCCCGCCCAACTGTTCCCACTCACCAGGTGCAGAAAACATCCACAGACGAGTGCGTCCACAGACAGAGTTAACAGGGAAGAGAAGCACAACGCACAGAGAAGTTAATGTGTAACTGCACATTACCAACCCCTGACCCCATCAGAAAAGCTAATCCTCTCATTAGCATGAGCTTGGCAAGGAAAGTCACCCATACGTGATGTTCACAAAATGTCAAGTGGAAAAAAACCCCCTCAGATCTCTACATTTAAGATTCAGCCACTCAACTTAGCTTTTTCTTTTTTTTTCTTTTTCTGCAAATGACAGTTAAAAAGTAGGAAATAAGAACCATACACAAAAAAAGACTCCAGTGACACTCAGCCAGTCAATCTAAAGGAAGTGACAGTATGAAAGAAGAAAACAAGTGTGTTGCTGTATCGGTAAGCTGCGGGATAGCGAAACTGTCACAGCATCTGTACAAGATGGCTACAAAATGACAGCTGCACAAACAACTAAAAACGTAGAAAGCAACATTAAGTAAGCCCCATTTTGTGACATTAAACACGATCATTTTGCTGACACCATAAACACACTGAAAAGGCCTACTGCTCATAACGTGCGTCTCAGGCCCTTACCCGTCCTTGCCTGGCTCACCAAACCGGAGCCCCTCCCCCTCCTTGCCAAGTCTTGCCAGGTTCATCTTCGTCTCGAGGGTCATGAGGAAAGATCCGGTATAGGAAATCTCCAGATCAAACCAGAGCCCTGCAGAACACATACACACGTACACACACACACACACACACACACACGCACACAGGCACACAGGCAAGCACACACGCACGCACGCACACGCACAGACACACACACACAAACACACGCACACGCACACAGGTAAGCACACACATACAGGCAAGCACACGCACGCACGCGCATGCACACACACCCACACATACAAACAAACACGCACACAGGCAAGCACACACACACACACACACACACACACACACAAACAAACACACACACAGGCAAGTGCACACACACACAAGCGCGCGCGCACACACACACACACACACACGCAAACAAACAGGCACACAGGCAAGCACACACACAAACACAGCATTCAGGGTTTGAGACCACACAAAAGCAAGCCAAAATTACCATGACTGCACTCGAATCTTTGTAATGCACAGATGCAAGTTTAGCTACACGTTGAACACTACATCGCCCTGCCAAATTTATCATGTGCTCCAGGAAGAGTGCTGCCCCTGCAGTCAATGTGCTGAGAAGGTAAGAGTCTGACAAACCATGCCGAGTATGATTAGATGAACATTACTCAGAGGTCGTGTGTGTTATCCTCTCCTCTGTCCTCTCCTACACGCCGTCTTTCCCTGGCCTACCCTGGCTCTCTCCTCTCTCTCTCTCTCTTTCTCCTTCTCTCTCTCCCTCCCTCGCTTCTTCCACAAGCCACCGTGTAACTAATGCAGGTCAAAGTTTGGTTTCTGTAGCAGATGCTCAGAATCTCTCCGTCTCTGTTTTTTTCCCTTCCACCCAGTGGGTGGGTTGGGGGGGGCTGAGAGCGGGAGAGAGCGAGAGATCACACAGCCCTTTGAAAAGAAGAGAAACAGTTGGACGTGGTGCGTTTCCCTCCTAGCATGGGAGAGGGCTGCTCTTTTGAAGACAGCGGGACTCCGCGCTGCATAAACATCCACGCTCAAACACGCGCACTAATCTGGGTTATATACACCCCGTGCCCTCGGGGATCCCACAGCCCTTTGCTCTTCGTGTTTTTGTTTTTGCGGACTGAGCCAGCAGTCTCGGGGGGGGGGGGGGGGGGGGGGAGGGCCTTCATCACACACAACTCTTCCTCCGTAGCACACATCACATGCCATAACAAAGCAACGTTCCTCCGCGGAATGATCGCCCCCAAATGAAGCCTTTCGATTCGCATTAAACATTCCGGTAAATGTATATGTCACCTAAATGGTAAATGGTAAATGGTTGGCATTTATATAGCGCCTTTATCCAAAGCGCTGTACAATTGATGCTTCTCATTCACCCATTCATACACACACTCACACACCGACGGCGATTGGCTGCCATGCAAGGCGCCGACCAGCTCGTCAGGAGCATTTGGGGGTTGGGTGTCTTGCTCAGGGACACTTCGACACAGCCCGGGCGGGGGATCGAACCGGCAACCCTCCGACTGCCAGACGACTGCTCTTACTGCCTGAGCCATGTCGCCTCCACCTTTTTTATCTATACTTCAAACCAAAATGCATATAGGGAAAATGTGTCTTTTAAGCTCTTGCTGTGCAGTAAAGATGAGCGGCCTCATTTGGACAGTACTTCTGCTGCCACTCACAGACCCCCTGTGATAAGGATCTAGCAGCTCTGTAGGAGTCTTTCCATACTACCCACCGCTCCCTGAGGTCTGAGATTGACATAATTAACTAATTAAAATTCTCCTCAGCAAAGCCTAGAGAAAATTGAAAGATAATTCTGTCATGATGGGTACAGGTTAGCGATATGTAAGAAACACGTTCTCTTTTAAAAAGTAGGTGAGCGAATTGCAACACTGCTATAGCACGTAGCCAGTACGGTTTGCAAAGAATATTGAAACTTGAAGATTTTACATTAACCACTAGAGGGCACTGTGGACCTAAAATTAAACCATGAGGCGGCAAAGACTACTCCCAAATGTGCAATGAGCTTCATGCATTGAGCAGTTCAATGAGTTTCTTTTCATATCATGAGTCTCACATAGAGACCTCTCACACACCGTGGGAGAGGGTCATCTCAAGAGTTCACAAGCTAATCAGTCACCACATAAAGGAAAAGAGTGCAGAAAAACCACACTACTACCATCATCCGTTTCATTTGTTCTGTGAACGGAGGGCTCCCCCGGCAAAAAGAATAAAGATTTGAGAGAAAGATAACCCCAGTGTTGCCTGGAAGAGAAGAATTGAGTTTAGATGCCTAATTAGGCGTTTAAGGGGATAACTCGGGTCTGGATATGGGGGGTTATTATGGGCTGTAATTCAGGGCGTCGTCTCCAGGGCGACAGCAGGCGCCTTCTTCGGTTTGCGCGAGCCACGCAGTCGCCGGCGGGGGAATCAATTTCCGTCCTCGTCGAGTCTTATCTACGCCCCGGCCGATAAAACGTCCGCGGTACCTGCGAGTTAGCCGCTATCGGCAGCGAGAGGAGGAGGAGGAGGAGGATGAGGAGCGGGAGGCCGGACACAGACACGCTCGTATCTCCACAGGGCATCTCCACAGCACAGCACGCAGCTCCACACTGAGAGACAGCGATGGGACAGAGGTGGAGGGGCCATTAGTAATCTAGGCGCTACCGCTTTTTTTTCCATAAACCGCGTCCCCGCGCCGCTTTGACATCAGGTAACCTCAGAAGGGCACACTGACTACTGAACCTGAGTCAGAGCACCACGAGTAAAATAAACTGTGCTGCTCGCCAGATTTCAGTGCAGCTACTGCAGCTGTGAATTCCAACTGAGGCACGGAAAAATGTGCTTAGCTTCACCGAGCACCTTGACTCTGATACACAGGTAAAATGACAGCACCTAGTCCAGGTCTATGTACTCTCGAGATTATCCTCTATGGCTGCATTCAATATAAATCTATATAACAGTATAGCTCTCAAATTCTGGGCGAGGAGTTGCACCATGTGATGACGTAGTGACATCACGGAGCAATAACACCAGGGAGCTGTAGAAAGCGGTGCTTTGGAGCACACATTAACTCCTCCATAAATCCCCTTTACTCAGGAATAAAGATTTAATTTCACATGACGTCATAAAGTCGAAATAAAACCCTCTGGCACATTGGGTTTGAAATAGAGCAATGACCATGAGGTTAAAGAGCAGACCGTTAGCTTTCATTCGAAGGCATGTGCATCCATATTGCGTGATTCTTGCAGGACCTTTACACATAGTCCCCTCACACTGACTGCTCAGCTGTTTCTGGCTAACAGTGTGTCTTAGCTTTCTTGCACATGAACTAACAATGCAAAGAAAACTCCCCGGAAGCAAACAGGAACTGAAGACGGGTGCAGTGCAGTGCAGGGTCACTTCTGGCAGTCAACAAATGAAAATGATTTGCAACCAAGTATTAAATACGATGACTTTATTTCAGATTGTGAAATATTAATTTGTAAATATTATTTGTCCAATGATTATTGCTCTCCGAAAATGGGGGAACCATGTATTAAAACCCAGATCACAGATGGATACAAATAGCCTAAATTATAATTATAGCTGACAGTCTGCACTTTCTCCTCATACACATCATTTCACTTCAAATCCAATGTGCTGCAATACAGAGTCAAACCTTGTGCCTGTCCCTTAACTTAACCAATATTTAACTGCAAACTGTTACTACGAAGGCATAGCTACATGGTCTTCTGCAACACTAAACGCACGTTAACATGCCAGGAAAGCTCACTCAGAGCAGCAGCCTCAAATCTTTTTCTGTAAAATAACAAGGCAACAACAGGAAGCCCTTGGTTCCAGAACGTTTCCTGTTTGAGATGGTCAATAAACATCACCTTTGGCTGCCTGTGCTTGGGCCCCAGGAAGACCCCTTTCTCCATGTCAACCAACTGAATAAAGCATTTTACACTTCAGTCTTATAAAATATACGTTAAAGAACTATACACACCAACCCGTCTCTGGTCAGAGAACACAGGGGCACCGGCTCAATGGGAAATGTGTGAACAATATCCTGGGTTTTTAAAACTGAGGATATTGTTTCTCTTTCTCAGGGTATTACAGACTCAGCCCTCTCGCACAGCGCTCCAATCTTCTTAGTCATGCGACTGGGTGGGGTGAGTGGGGGCAGTCACAAGACTCTCCTGCCCCCTCAGTCTGAGGACAGAGACAGTGCAGTCTCCCAACAACAGCGTGGCCCCTGTGTGTACACTGGCGACTGCTTTTCCCCCCGGTGCCAGTTTGGAGGCACTCTCCTCTTCGGATAAAAGGAGTTTATCCAGTTAGGTAACAGGGTTGCTCGATGAGCTCGCCCAACACGCTGCTTTTACTCTAGAAGAACAGACTTAAACCCGAACACCCATTCAAGACCGGACCCGGCGCAAGGAGCTGCGCTTACGCGAAACGCAGTGATGCGTCCGATGAGGAACTGGTGCAGACGCGGGCAACGGCAGCCGCGGGTCTTTAGCATGGGTCGTTTGTGGGTACAGTAAGTAACCCTCCAGGAGGATAGGAATTTTCTACGGCCTTTGAGCTGTATGGCTGGAGAAACGGTTGCTCCGGAGCTCTGCAGCATCTGTTCTGCATAAGGGGGGGGGGGGGGGGTTCAGCGCTAGCTGGTTAGCATCGTGCCCCGGTTTGGAAGCCGGTCGGTCGCCAGAGAGTGAGACCAGCGACGGTTAAGAAACCGACACACAAACACAGACAGAGGGAAGGTCTTAAGGAGATTACCTTCGCTGACATTTGAAGTACAAGATACCAGGGGCGGACTCTTGCGCTGCGTTAAGCGTTCGGCCGCTCGCCCTTGCCTCCGAGGCGTTACAGGAACTCGGCGCCGCGCGACACGGCCCACCGCTCCATGCTAATCCCAGCAAAGCTACACAAACACTCACAATGCCGAGGGAGAGCTCCTCACACACTCCCCTGCCCCACGTTCGAGGCCGAGGGGAAAGCGTACCCTGAACTGAACCGCCAATGTCTCAAGTCACATGGTGACTGAAAGTCCTGTGAGGGGAGACTGAAGAAACATCTGACCGTATTTCCTAAGACACAGGCTAGCTCATTTCCCATTATAGGCCATTCTGTTACTGACTGCCCTTTGGCCAGAGAAGACCTGCTTCCTGCTACTTAATGTGGTCTGAGGGAGCGAGCTTTGCACTGGCTGATGGATTGGACAATATGGCAGCCTGTACCAACTTCCACGGTCCACAGGAGCCGCTACAGGGAGGAAAGTGGGGCATCTGAGCCCCCTGACTAAATTAAACGACCAGCCCTCAGACACAGCACTGATTCAAAGCAGAGACTGGAGACAGGGAGGGTGGGTGGTGTTAATTTGCAGTGCTAATAGCATACTTCTCATGGGGAATAATTCTCTCAGACTGAGTGTGTGTCAGTGTGCGCGTGTGCCTGTGTTTGTCTGGTATGCGTGTCTGTGTGTCTTTGTAAGGCATTTTGTGTGTGTCTGGTAACCTTGACCACTGCTGATTCACAACACGATTATACCATTCTTCAGCACAGCTGAGGGTAATAAAGCGAAACCTTCTCATCACACTCCAGATAAAACACTGAATCCTCACCTGACACAGAGGGCAAGAGGCTGCTATGCAGCAAAGCGTTTTTTAATTATTACGTTTCTGCAGGTCTGGCCTCCCATTTCTGTGCTAATGTTGAGTGTTAAATGAAATTCTGCATTACACACAATGGCATACCCGTACCTGCGCTTACTAGCTGAATTTAAACAGCAGCCAGTGAAACTTCTCTGAAAGGGAATGGACCTTATGACTGGACCTGAACTGCAGGAACACCTGACTGCCTGCCCAAACCTGCTGCACGGGGTCTTACCTTGGTGGTCCACAGACGGCTTGGATGCGTGCAGGATCTTGGGAATGGCCACACCCATGTCCAGCTCAGTCAGGGTCAGCTCATTCATAAAGTATGGCAGCTGCAACACATGTGATATGGCTAGTGACACTCATATAACACATGTGATATGGCTAGTGACACTCCTATAACAGTATGGCTAGTGACACTCATATAACACATGTGATATGGCTAGTGACACTCATATAACACATGTGATATGGCTAGTGACACTCATAACACATGTGATATGGCTAGTGACACACATATAACACATGTGATATGGCTAGTGACACATATAACACATGTGATATGGCTAGTGACACACGTATAACACATGTGATATGGCTAGTGACACATATAACACATGTGATATGGCTAGAATGTCACATAGCGACATTCGTATAACAGAAACGAGTCTTTGTGTTCAGGCAGGCTAAACCTACAGAGCAACAGAGAGTCAGCGGGGAGGAAGGGGGGTCGTTTTGGC